>NW_027611880.1:0-28500 GCF_964261635.1 Lissotriton helveticus | reverse complement strand
GAAAGCCGTTCTGTGAGGGATCCAGGGAGTTGTTGGATTCAAGGAAGGCTGCTAGTTGGCTATTGACGGCTTTCTCAATGACTTTGGCCGGGAAAGGGAGTAGGGAAATGGGTCGGTAGTTTTTCAGATCTGAGGGGTCTGCTGTTGGATTTTTCAGAAGGGCGCTGAGTTCGGCGTGTTTCCATATTTCTGGAAAGGTGGCGGAGTCGAAGGAGCAGTTGATGACATCGCGGAGTTGGGGAGCGATGATGGAGTCAGCTTTGTTGAAGATGAAGTGGGGGCAGGGGTCAGAAGGTGAGCCAGAGTGGATTGAGTTCATGAGGCGAATGGTGTCTTCAGTGGTGATTGGGTTCCAGGAGTTGAGGTAGTTAGTTGGAGGGGTGGGATCTGAAGTGGGTGGGGTGAGTTGGTCATTGGGAGTATTCTTGAAGCTGTTGTGGATGTCGGCAATTTTTTTGTAGAAGAAGGAGGATAGCGCATCGCAGAGGTCTTGGGAGTTAGTGATGTCGTTGGATGCTGCGGGAGGGTTGGTGAATTCTTTGACGATATTGAAGAGTTCCTTGCTGTTATGAGAATTGTTGTCGAGACGGTTCTTAAGTGCTGACTTCTTGGCGGATCGGATCAGTTGATGGTGTTTGCGGGTGGCTGTCTTGAGGGAGTCCATGTTGTCTGAAGTTGGTTCTTTTCTCCAATTCTTCTCCAGGGAGCGGCATGTCTTCTTGGATTTTTTAAGGTCATCATTGAACCAGGGAGCTTTTTTGCTGGCTGATTTCGACTGGTGTTTTTTCAGGGGTGCTAGTTCGTCCGCACTGTGGGTAATCCATTGACTGAGGTTGGTGGCCGCTAGGTCTGGGTCCGTTGCCAGGGTGGGAATGTTTTGGCTGAGTGAAGTGAGGAGTTGTTCGGTGGAGATTTTGTTCCATTTTCTTCGGGGAATGGGTTGTAGACGGTTGTGGGTCAGGGTTGTTTTGTAGCTGAAGTGAACACAGCTATGATCCGTCCAGTGGAGGGCTGTAGTATGATCGAAGGAGATGTGCTTGCTGGAGGTGAAGATAGGGTCGAGCGTGTGTCCGGCTATGTGAGTGGGGGTGTCAACAAGTTGTTTGAGTCCGAGATTGGACAGGTTGTCCAGAAGGGTGGTGGTGTTGTTGTCGTGAATGTTGTCAAGGTGGTAGTTGAGGTCTCCTAGAAGAATGTAGTTTTCGGAGGCGAGGGCGTGCGGGCTGACGAAGTCAGTGATGTCGTCACTGAATTGAGATCGGGTGCCTGGGGGCCTGTAAATGAGTGTTCCTCTAAGTGTGGTCCTGGGGTCGGTGTGGATCTGAAAGTGGAGGTGTTCGGCGGTTGCAAGATTTACGTCAGAGCTGGTTGTAATTTTGATGGTGTTTCTATGGACGATGGCGATGCCTCCTCCAGTTTTTTTATTGGTGCGGTCTTTTCGGTATGGCTATGGCGATGTCGGGGGCAGAGGATGCATTCATCCATGTTTCAGTAAGGAAGGCGATGTCAGGTGACGTAGTGTCGATTAGGTCCCAGAGTTCTGTTGCATGTCTGTGGACCGAGCGGGTGTTCAGTAGGATGCATTTCAAGTCGTTGGGTTCGGAGCTGTGTGTGGAGGAAGTGTGTTTGGTGAGGGTCCTGACGCAGTTGAACTTACAGGAGAGGCAGGAGAATGGGCCGTGGGTACGTCCTGGGGCAGCTTCGCAGCAAAGTGGGGTGCGTCCGGCGTTGAGGGCGAGGAGAGTAGCGGCATCATAAGTTACTCTGGGGGGTTGGGAGTGGCATAGAGCAGGGGGACGGGCGCTGGGCGCGGTCCAGGCGCGGACGGGCGTAGACGGGCTTACCTTTGGCGCACCTTCGGCGCAACAGGGGCGCGACCGCTGCGCGTGATCGCTGCGCGTTGGAACATCTGTCATAAGTGGGTAATGGAGGGGAGGGGCGAGGGAGGGTCAGCTGGGAGGCGGGGAGCGGGGTGGATATCCGGTCCGGGGGCAAAATAACAACAGAGATGAGAACAAACAAAATGGCAGCACGCCGAGAGTCAAGCAGGGTTCTGATCAATATCGCAGGCAGCGCGGCACAGTAATGAAAGAATCTAGATAAATCGCTCTTGGGCAGTCCAGCGCTTCTGATGCAAAAAACACAAGCAGTCTATTAATTCTTAACTAAGCGCTGAGCCAATCCTGCGCTACGATTCGAAATGGACAATTAATTAAATAATTATAGTGGTGGATGTGCAATCTCGCACTGCGACTGAGATGCGCTGGTAAATTAGACACTATTAGACAGTGGCAACGAGGCAGCAAGCAGCAGACTGGCGCTACGATACCAAATCAGCCAGGCAGACCGGGGAGCAGCGTCTGGAGCGACCGCTTCTGTGAGGCACAGGATGGTCATAGTTCAGTCGTGGACAATGCATCACTATGCATCTGTTTGGCTCATATCAGACGAGTTTTTCAGTTCGGTAACCCGGTCCTTTACCTTTCAAACTTTGTGCACATTGCAATATATATTAAACCTAACTCTCTTACGTATCGGTACAAATGCAGATGTTGTAAGAGGGGAAGGGAGGGTGTTCTGCCTTGTAAGCTCTTAACGAGATGGGCAGCGGTGTTTTGAACTACCTGAAGTCTGTTTAGTGAAGATTCACTTGCAGCAATCAGGAAGGCATTACAGTAATCTAGGCGGCTTATCACTAGTATCAGAACAAGTGTTTTACGCACACAGAGAGGAAGAAAAGGGTATACTTTGTGCAGGAGGCTTAACATATGGAAGCAGGACCCTACAGTGGCTGCCACCTGATCTTTCATTGTATGTTTCTGGTCTAGGCGGATGCCCAGGTTCTTGACCACTGTCTTAGGGCCAGGGGCAGCTCCCAACTCAGGCTGCCATCACTCTGGAGACCAAAGCAGAGGAGCGTCACTGAAGAGCACGATCTTAGTTTTTACAGTATTTATCCATCATCTAAGCAGCAATAGCTGGCATACCGTCTGAAAAAGAGCCTGAGTATTCTTAGAGTTTTTATAAAATGATAGTAAGAGCTGGGTGTCATCAGCATATGTAATCAGGGTAAAGGCAGGTTTTCTGAGTAGTTTCGCCAGAGGTGCCACATAGATATTGAATAAGGTGGGACTGAGGCGGGATCCCTGAGGCACTCCTTTGGTAAGCTAAATAGTCAGAGAGTGGAGGGAACCAAGATTGATGGTCTGTGTCCAATGGGTTAGGAAACAAGAGAACCATAAAGGGCTTGTCCACAGATCCCGATTTCTTTAAGTCTTCTGAGCAGAATAGAATGTGATACCATGTCGAAAGCTGGTGACAAATCCAGTAGCACCAATAGTACTGCCTGGATGTTGTCAAGGGTGTGTCGTATATTGTCTGTGACAGAAATCAGTGATAACTCTGTACTTTACGTAGGTCTGAAGCCAGACTGGGAGGGGTCAACGCATCCAGTGGTTTCAATATATTCTGACAGTGGTTTATTAAAGTGGTTTTCTAATAATTTACTCAGAAGAGGCAAAAGAGAGATTGGGCGGTAGTTAGGTAATTCTGCTACTAGGACATTAATCTTCTTTTGGATGGGGTTTATTTGTGCTGCGCTGGTCCTCCATCCTAAAGAGATTAAGGGACCTATTATGAAGGCGGGCAGACTTTGTCTGCCTGCCACCGCACTTGGAAACGGGACCTACCACCATAGGTGCGGCGGTCCTACCATGGAAATTAGAATGTCACCGCCACGGTGGCAACCAGCATATATTGCATTGTGGCGAGAGGTGCTGTAAGCAGCACCCGGCACAATGCAATATTTTCTTGTTGTGCATTTGCATGCACAACATGGCAGGCACCGCGCGGTGCCTGCCACATTGTGCATGCCAATGTCGGGGGTACCATGTGTACCCCCCAAATGCAACCCTAACCCCACCAACACCTGGGGGCCCACAACGGGCCCGCGAAATTGATCTCCGCCTGGCTTTCCATGGCAGAGTCTCAGCCATGGAAAGCCCTGCACCGCCGCCCATCATAATATGGATGGTGGTGTCTTGCAGATACCGTCACCATATCTGAGCCCTTTTCCGCCCGGTTGCCTGTTTGACCGGTGGAAAACCAACAGACGGTATTTCCGTCCGCTAGGGTCCCCACCGATATCGTAATTTGGCGGAAGGAATTGGTGAGCGGGCAGAGGGAAATGGCGAGTGGATCGCCACCGCCAGACGGGCAGTGGCATTCCACCTGCCATTCTTATAGACCCCTAAGTATTGAACAGCTAGAGGGAGCCAGCTGTTTTTGCAGTAGGGAAGAGACTCTACCTGGAATTATGTCCAAAGGTGATCCAGATTTAGCTGTTGTCAACATTGTCTCAACTGTATCTACTGTGAGTGGTGTAAAACTATCTAAGAAATGATCATTGGCCGAGGTAGGAGGACCAAGGTTTAGGGTTTCATCGAGTGGCTTCTTCTTGAGATGGAGAATTTCATTGTTACAAGCCTTCGGGTTAGTGAAAGATTTGAGGACTTGATATCATTCTCTAGGAGCATTCCCTGCCTGGTTAAGTTGTGATGCAATATAGGTTCTGCAGGCATTTTTTAGGTTCTTATGATAAGAAGTTATAGAGGTCTTATAGATTTCCTTATCATTCTGGTCAAGGGAGTGACGCCGATGTCTCTTCAATTTTTGCAAAGGGATTTCTCCTCACGCAGTTCCAGAGAAATCCAGGCAGTCAATAGCTGATTTTACTGCAGTACGTTAGTCAGTTAAACAATTGTCAATATTCCTAGATTCCCAATTTATATTTACCGAAAATGTATTTTTGTGCCACGGCCTTCTGAAACTGTTGGAAACATTGGTGGGGGCAGGCTCTGCCTTGGAGCCACATATTAGGAAATCAGTTACGGAGTGGACTGACCATATAAGACGATGAGGAGCCTCACACTAAATATTTGAGGAGTTGGTCAGAATGAGATCTGCCATATCTCCTGCTGAGTTAGACCTTCGTTAATCTTTTAATCAATCAATCAATCATAGACATTTATAGAGCGCTCTACTTACCCGGAGGGTCTCAAGGCGCTAGGGGGGGGTGCTGCTACTGCCCGAACAGCCAGGTCTTGAGCTTCTTCCTGAAGGCGAGGTGGTCTTGGGTCAGGCGCAGGTCGGTCGGGAGGGAGTTCCAGGTCTTGGCAGCCAGGTAGGAGAAGGACCTTCCTCCTGTTGTCGTTCTTCGGATGCGGGGGACGGCGGCGAGGGCGTGACTGGCTGATCGGAGGTGTCGTTTGGGAGCGTAGAAGTTGATGCGGTTGTTGAGGTAGCTCGGGCCTTGATCGTGTAGGGCTTTGTGTGCGTGGGTGAGGAGACGGAAGGTGATTCTCTTGTTGACCGGGAGCCAGTGCAGGTCTCTTAGGTGTCCGGAGATGTGGCTGTGTCGTGGGATGTCGAGGATGAGTCTGGCTGAGGCGTTCTGGATCCGTTGGAGTCTCTTCTGGAGCTTGGCGGTGGTTCCGGCGTAGAGGGCGTTGCCGTAGTCCAGTCGGCTGGTGACGAGGGCCTGGGTGACAGTCTTCCTGGTCTCGGTGGGGATCCACCGGAAGATTTTCCGTAGCATGCGCAGGATGTTGAAGCACGACGAGGAGACTGCGTTGACTTGCTTGGTCATGGAGAGGGAGGAGTCCAGGATGAAGCCCAGGTTGCGTGCGTGGTCTGTCGGTTTGGGTGCAGTTCCCAGGGCGGGGGGCCACCAGGAGTCGTCCCAGGCGGAGGGCGAGGATCCCAGGATGAGGACTTCCGTCTTGTCCGAGTTCAGCTTCAGGCGGCTGGTCGACATCCACTCGGCTACTTCTTTCATTCCTTCGTGGAGGTTGGCTCTGGCGGCGGCGGGGTCGTTGGTAAGGGAGAGGATCAGCTGGGTATCGTCGGCGTAGGAGATGATGTTCAGGTTGTGTTGGCGTGCGATGGCCGCGAGGGGGCTCATGTAGACGTTGAAGAGGGTTGGGCTCAGCGAGGATCCTTGGGGTACGCCGCAGATGACTTCGGTGGCCTTTGATTTGTACGGAGGTAGGCGGACTCTCTGGGTTCTTCCGTCGAGGAAGGAGATGATCCATTCCAGTGCCTTCTCCTGGATTCCGACGTCGTAGAGGCGCTGCACTAGGGTGCGGTGGCAGACGGTGTCGAAGGCCGCGGAGAGGTCTAGGAGGATGAGCGCCGCTGTTTCTCCGTTATCCATCAGGGTTCGGATGTCATCGGTGGCAGCGATGAGGGCGGTCTCGGTGCTGTGGTTGGCTCGGAAGCCAGACTGTGAGGGGTCGAGGGATCCGTTCGTCTCAAGGAAGGCGGCCAGCTGCTTGTTGACGGTCTTCTCGATGACTTTGGCTGGAAACGGGAGGAGCGAGATGGGGCGGTAATTCTTCAGTTCGGTGGGGTCCGCTGTTGGTTTCTTGAGTAGAGCGCTGAGTTCGGCGTGCTTCCAGCTCTCAGGGAAGGTGGCGGTGTCGAATGAGGTGTTGATGATGTCCCGCAGGTGGGGTGCGATGACAGCGTCGGCCTTGTTGAAGACGTGGTGAGGGCAAGGGTCGGTCGGAGATCCGGAGTGGATGGAGTTCATCGTGCGGACGGTGTCTTCGGTGCTGATAGGAGTCCAGGCGCGGAGGGTGGTGGTGGGGGGCGGTGGTTCGGTTGAGTCGGGCGTGGCGTTCGTCGGTTGGGTGTTGAAGCTGTTGTGTATGTCCGCGATCTTGTTGTGGAAGTAGGAGGCGAGGGAGTTGCAGAGTTCTTGCGATGGGGTGATGTCGTTGTTTCCGGCGTTGGGGTTGGAGAGCTCTTTCACGATGTTGAAGAGTTCCTTGCAGTTGTGTGCGTTGTTGTCCAGTCGGTCCTTGAATGCAGTTTTCTTGGTGTCGCGGATCAGCTGGTGGTGCTTCCGGGTGGCAAGCTTGAGGGTGGTCATGTTGTCCGGTGTTGGCTCCCTTCTCCAGGCTTTCTCGAGGGCTCGGCAGTTCTTCTTGGAGCTCTTGAGTTCGTCGGTGAACCATGGGGCCTTCTTGCTGCCGGGTCTGCTGGGCGGGGTCTTCAGTGGGGCGAGTACGTCCGCGCAGTTGCTGATCCACTTCGTGAGGTTGTCGGCGGCCTGGCTGGGGTTCGCTGAGCTGGCGGGAGGGTGCTGGCTCAGGGCAGCGGCGAGCTGGTCGGCTGTGATCTTGCTCCAGCTTCTTCGGGCAACCTGTTGCTGGTGGTGGTGGGTCGTCGTTCTTCTGAAGGTGAAGTGGACGCAGCTGTGGTCCGTCCAGTGGAGTCCAGTGGCGTGGCTGAAGGTGATGTCTTTGCTGGATGAGAAGACGGCGTCGAGTGTGTGTCCGGCGAGGTGGGTGGGGGTGGTCACCAGCTGCTTGAGTCCGAGGTTGGCGAGGTTGTCCAGCAGGGTGGTGGTGTTGCGGTCGTTGTTGTTCTCCAGGTGGAAGTTGATGTCCCCAGGAGGATGTAGTCAGCGGAGGGGAGGGCATGCGGGCTGACGAAGTCGGCGATGTCCTCGCTGAATCGTGTGCGTGGTCCAGGGGGTCGGTAGATCAGGGTGCCTCTGAGGGTGGTCTTCGGGTCGGTGTGGATCTGGAAGTGTAGGTGTTCGGCGGTGGTCAGGATGTCGTCTGTGCTGGTCGTGATGCGGATGGTGTCCCTGTGGATGATGGCGATGCCTCCTCCTATCTGGTTGGCAGTGCGGTCCCTCCGGGTGATCTTGTAGCCCTCTGGGATGGCGATGGCGATGTCGGGAGCTGAAGAGGCGTTCATCCAGGTCTCCGTGAGGAAGGCAACGTCTGGTGCTGTGGTGTCGATGAGGTTCCAGAGTTCGATGGCGTGTCTGTGGACTGAGCGGGTGTTGAGCAGGATGCACTTCAGGTGGTTGGTGCTGGTGTTCGTCTTGGCGGGTGCTGGTGCGAGGCAGGTCCGGATGCAGGTGAACTTGCAGGACTGGCAGATGAAGGGTCCGTGGGTGCGTCTCGGGGTGGCACGGTAGCATCCCGGGGCTCGTCCGTCGTTGAGTGCGATGAGGGTGGCGGCGTCGTACGTCCGGCGGGTGGGCTGGGGTCTGCGGAGGCCAGGGGTCCTGGCGCTGGGCGCGGGCCAGGCGCGGACGGGCGCAGACAGGCTTACCTTTGGCGCACCTTCGGCGCTCAGTCGGTGCTCCCGCTGCGCGCGTCCGCTGCGCGGTCGCTGAGGGGGCGTCATAAGAAGGGATCCTGGAGGGCGGGTCAGGCGGGAGGTGGGGAGCGCGTGGGCCTATCGGTAGGCGGGGGGGTGGGGTCGCGTCAAAACCGGCGCGAAATCCAGGCGGCCGGCCCTGCGGCGGCTGGGGCGCCGGGCTGGATCGGCGATCAGGCGGGCGGCCCTGCGGCGGCTGGGGCGCCGGGATGGATCGGCAGCAGGCAGCAGGCGGGGAGCGAGGGGGCAACCAGGCCGAGGGCACAGTGGTCGCTGCAAGAGTGGGGTCGGGGTCCCCTTAAGAAGGGATCCTGGAGGGCGGGTCAGGCGGGAGGCGGGGAGCGCGTGGGCCTATCGGTAGGCGGGGGGGCGGGGTCGCGTCAAAACCGGCGCGAAATCCAGGCGGCCGGCCCTGCGGCGGCTGGGGCGCCGGGCTGGATCGGCGATCAGGCGGGCGGCCCTGCGGCGGCTGGGGCGCCGGGATGGATCGGCAGCAGGCAGCAGGTAAGTGGCAGGCAGCAGGCGGGGAGCGAGGGGGCAACCAGTCCTATAGTGGCCAAATCGGCAAGGAGCAGAGAGGTGTTCGAATTAGAAGCAATTTTTGGGTGAAATGTTTGGTGATAATGGTATGGGGATCTAACAATTCCATCGATAGGAGCGAAAAGTCACAGAGGGATTACATCATAATACACATTTTTTTATTTTGTTTTGCACACAGAGTTTGTCTGTTGTATGTAATAAAAGTAGCAGTACAATCAGTTTTTATCTTCAGAACATTTTACCCTCCTTCATGTTTTTATAACTATTTAAATAAATTGCACAATATTATCTCAATCACGGGGCATACTACAGATTTGGGAGCTGTGCAATGTGTCTGACATTATGGTTGGGTTACACTGAATACTTGAGAGCTTTTCACGTAAGTAACAAATGAATACCAAACTCTCCCAAACTTCTATTCTGAATCATGGACAGTGGCTGATATCTTTTCCATCTTATAGACTGACCATACCCTTTTCCACCAGAGGCCAAACAGCTGTACATTGTGCCCATTCTTGAGCTATGGCTAATATGTCCGCCATCAAGAAACAGAATATAGATTTTCCCGTTGGCATGGTTATGGGATATGTACTATTTTTTTCTGGGTTCCCCAATAGTAGCATTAGAGGTTGGAGTGGAAATGGGATTCCTGTTATTGCTCTGATATAGGATCAAACTTTGCATCAATATGTTTGAATATGAACACAGGACAACCTCAAACACATCAATGTACACCTTTCCTCTGATCCCTTTAAACAATTATCAGAACCTCAAAACATTGCTTAAAGCCTGGAGGAGGAAAGATACCATCTGTTCAAGAGTTTATTACCATGTTCTTTGTATTACATGCATATGGAGGGTTTAGATGCAGTCCTCCACTTTACAGATCAGGTTCCTTCCTGTATCTCGGTCCCTATATCTTCTTTCCAGTTTACAACACATGTATGCTTTAAACTTGATTTAAGCTCAAAAATGTGGCAATACAATCAAGTAATACCTTCATGTCTGATCCAATCCTAGGTTTTCTCTAGATAGCTGGTCTCTGTTCTCGTACAAATCACCAAAAAGTGTTGATATATTTTGGTTCCATCGAGGAAATCCGGGTCACAAGGCCAGCATGAAAATCTGGGTTATAAAGCAGCAGTGTCATTTGTGATGGTTAGATGGTGAAGCCTTTTTTCCTTGTAATTTGTTCCCAATAATCTAGAAGATTAGTCATTAAGTAGAGCAGTGTTTCCCAAACTGTGGTCCGCGGACCCCCAGGGGTCCTTGACACATTCCCAGGGGGTCCGCAGGCAGCAGTTTTAAAAGCACTGCAAAGTGTCCTTTATCATTAGCAGTTTTCAAGCAACAATAAAAGTGTCATGACAACATCAGTGATTAATGTACCTGCAGGAGAGAGATGAGAGTTTTGTCCAGTGGTAGCTTTAACTTATCTAATGTAGCACAGAGGGTTAACATGCCTACTACAAAGAACGTGTACCATGCATTTAAAAATGTTTTTATTTCATGTGCAATCTTCCCAGATTGTCATACCCTGGTGCATAGTAAGGTTTTCATTTACTATTCTTTAAAAGCTAATACAATTAAATACATAATGATAAATGTGTTGTAGACTGCACCATTGTTTCCCAAAATCTTTTAGGGGAGAGCCTTACAAAGCCCAGTCGGCAGTGGCCAGGCTCAATTAATGTTTGAAATTTAAATCCTACAATTGCTTGGGGGTCCCCGGGTTCCAGTGGTGACCTAATGGGGGTCCACAGGCGTCAAAAGTTTGGGAACCGCTGAAGTAGAGAATAGTATATGTTTTTGTTGTGTATTATAGCTGGGAGTCAAGACAAATATTAAAAAGGGATCTGAGAATATGCTTTTTTCTACCCGAAGGTTTTTTGTCTGCCTCATTATTCCAGTCTAGGGCTGGGTGCATCTGAGCTGTTTGGCTATGGGTTAAGATATCTTGAAATCATAGCCCTTCTTCTGAAATGGGTCAGTATATTGAGTTCTTTGAGATTTTTGGTGATCTATATTTCCAAGCAAACATTTCTTTGTTTTGGAAAAAGGGTTGCTTTCAGAAATTTAAGTGCTAGTGTGTGCGCTACATATCGTAGTCTAGGCAGAACATTCATTTTTAAACTCATTACCCTACCCAGCCGTGACACTTATAATTTCCCCTCTCAGTACAGGTCTTTGCTTAGTGCTTGAAGTATGGGCGGAATGTTGTAGATTGGAGAATATTCCCTAAATTATAACTTGTCCATGTGAAACCTGTCTGTGACAAGAGGTTATTTTGTGTGGATCAGCAATTCTTTGGCCTTGTGACACAGTGTGTTTGCGTTTGAACTCCAAAGCCTCTGCAAATCTGTCTAAGTCTTTTTGAAGGGC
This sequence comes from Lissotriton helveticus, assembly GCF_964261635.1. Classification (NCBI taxonomy): domain Eukaryota; kingdom Metazoa; phylum Chordata; class Amphibia; order Caudata; family Salamandridae; genus Lissotriton; species Lissotriton helveticus. The sequence continues at coordinate 17,397 of NW_027611880.1, read as the reverse complement.
GTGTAAACAGGACTCTGTTTCTGTTAGAAAGCAAAGTATGTCATCTGCAAATGGTGCCAGAATTATGCTCATCTTTTTTCAATGTAACACCTTTCATATTGGGGTTAGGTGAAATTTGGTTTCCCAGATGATCTAATGAGAAAGCTGAAATTAAGGGCACACCACAATCTTGTTTCCCTCGTCATTGGAAGGGTAGCTGAATATTACCCTTTTTAATTTGATCTTGGTAAAAGACCATTTGTAGTGATATTTGTTGGAAGTTGTCATCATTGGGCCCATGTGGGTTTTATCCAGAGCCTTCATCAGGTAGTACTATTCGGGCCTGCTGAAGACATTCTCTGCATTGAGCAAGAGAAGGGCCATCAGCTGTTTTTTTCCACTCTGCAGTTTCTATGACAGACTCTGCTAGCCATGTATTATCTTCTGCATGTCTCTTTCTAATGAAACCACCATATGGACAGAATTAGTTCTGGCCATATGGTGTGAAACCTTAAAAATAGTATTGAAGTAAATATTTTGATATCTCAAATTGGAGGTTCGATGGGGCAAAATGAGCTGCATGCAAGTAGAATTTTATCTGGCTTGAGTAGAAGCAAGAGATGGAAGGTCAACATGGATCCGGATACAGTCCTAGGTTCCAAAAATTAAAGGCTATTGTGAGCGGTCTCAGACGTAGGGGCACATAGGTTTTATAAACAGGGCATCATGCCATCTAACTTACAGGATATTCTGCTGAGCATATCTTTGAATGATTCAGTAACTTCTACTATAATTTCTTCTTTTAATGCCGCTAACATGTCCTGTAGAGAGTCTGGATTATAGTTATAGGGATATTCATTCTGCATATTTGGATCTGACTGTTAGCATTTCAAAACGGAATAATAAAACGGGGCAAATATATCTAAAATCTGAGGGGTTAGAGACATATCTGTAGCATTCTTAAATGATTATTTCTTTTATATAATTTCTGTATCTAAGGTGTCGTACCTTGTCAGCTAGAACGCTAATGTCTTTATACCTTTTTCATATTTATTTTTTTAATTTAAGATTTTTTAGCCAAATCCCTTATTAAAAGTTGTCATAGTTAACCTCTGATGTGGCAAAGCTATCACGTTGAACCTTATTGCTTATGCTGTGCTTCAGCCTGTAGACGTTGTGACTCTGAATCAGCTTTTTTTGTGTTTGACCGACATGTAAGATTAGAGTTCTCCCTTGATCACCACTTTTGCTTCCTCCCACAAGATGGAGGGGTTCACCTTACCCATTATTATTCTTCTCAAAATATTATTCTATTACTCCTTTTATATGTTTTGAATGAGTGAGAGTATGCATAGAAAGATTGTTCACCACACATGCATGTGGGTGAAGTGTACGGAGAGACAGGGGGTTCATTTGAAGCAAAACAGGAGCATGTCAGCCGACATCTTGACTCCTATATTAGGGTCCAGAATTGTAGTTAGCCGGTCTCTAGTAACTAAAAAGAAAATCTATGCTCGAGTAGGTTTTGTGAACATTTGAGTAAAAGGTGACATCTTTTTTGCCCCCATGCTGGTACCTCCAAATATCAAGAAGGTCCAAATCCTTATTGGCCTGACTTAGAGAGGGATGTAAATCAAAAGTTAAGCTCTCTCCCCCAATATCAAACCTTCTGTTGCGAAGTAGGACATCCTAGGAAAAAGATCTGCAAAACACTGTTTCTCTACATTGGGCACATATCCTGATACTATTGTTATGGGAATCTCCCGTAATTTGCCCTTGGTTCCTACCTATCACCCTTCATTATTGGCAAATTGTTAACTCTAAAGTGAAATCTAAATCTCTATGAAGACAAATTACAACTCTCTTTGTCTTGGTTCTGTCATTAGTGTAAAATTGTGAGGGAAACCATTGACGCTATCCTGCCAGATAAAGATCCTACTAAGGATTGGGGACGGTGGTAAGCCTCAAGCTGTAGATGAGGAAATGTCCCTAGAAAACACCAAAACACAAATTTGATAAATAACATCTCAAGGAAATAAATCCTCTGGAGTCACAAGAAAATAAATACCAAGAAGAATTAATAAAATAATTTAGGGTGCAATATAAAAGGCAAAACATAGAATTTAATTGAATGCATAATGAATTAGCAAAGGGAATTAGCATAAGACTCAATTGCTGCAGTACAAGACATGAAGTCAAGTCAAGAATATTCTGAGTCAAGTGTATAAGATGTATCAACAAGGGTTCTGCCTTTAAAGTAAGGGAGTCAGAAGACTGGCTTACCTCAGGATTTCGATACATATATAAGAAATTACACTACATAAGTGAATTGAGTTCGCAAAGTCAGCATAGGAGGGTAAAATGTAGCAATGAAATTATAAAACACTATACATAATTATACTCCTTCATCTAATGTCAGCATTCTAACAAAAACCCTCTAGCTGCATTTTAACGTGCCCTTTTCCAACCTAAAGTCTTTGGATGGGACAGTAGAAACTATTTACAAAACAATGCAATCTGTACAAATAAATGACTATTAGCAAAAAAACCTTGAGTGTTGCAAAGGCTTCCACTGTATTTCTTCACAAACAAGATAGCAGTACAAAGCATTAAAAGTGCACATTCTAGGTACAGGGAGTGAAGAGAAGAATAAAAACACACATATTATCATGGTTGCGTTAGAAAAGTAAATGGAGTGAAGGCCTATTTCGGGCATAATTATGTCAAGCAATGAAAAATACACTGTTGCAAAAGAGGTGTTCAATGAGGTGAGATGGCTGAAGAGCCGCATGGGTGGCATCAATTGCACCTACCACACATGGGAAGCAGGAATAGTGTTAGAAATCTGTTAAAATGAAAGATGTCTCATAGACAGGTCACGTAGAAACAAGTTGTAGGTTTATTCATAAAGTAACAGCTTCAGATAAAGATAACTGGAAGGTGATAAAGTCCATGTAATGCTCCACCAGGAGCAGCCTCCTTGCTGCTCAGCCCATCTCTTCCAACTGACATCTCCCCCTCTTTCACACACTCAACATTCCAAATGACATCATTATAGACTGAGCAGCAAGGGACATAACAAGAATAAGGAAGATGCACCAACCAATTACAATTAGGTTATAGCAAAATCCCTAGCAGTCCTTTGCCTTCCTGCCAGTGTATGGGTGATATGTATGTGGATATGAACATTCCTATCGATGCAGCTCAGTACTTAACGCAAGTATCGGGACTGGCTTACCCAGCGGCAAAGCAAAGAAATTGAGAACTGCTAGGATCTTGAAAAACCCTGCTCCCACTCACAAACCATCTCCAAATGGCATCAGGGGTAAAATGGTATCTAACCTTAAAAAAAACTTTCTTCTGACGATGTCTAAAAACTGTTGAATATCTGAATATGTGTTAATGCTAGCTAGAGCTTTGTTGATGGGGTTTCCCACCACTGTGACGCTTGGTTAATAAATCTGGCATGAAGTAATTCTACTGCTTGATACCGCTTAATTGTACACTTAGCCTTGGATTTAGTAAAGGAATTGCCCGGTCCGGGATACTGGATATCTTTGAGGGTGACATCTAAATCCCCTTTTGAAATCCACTGGTTTAGCCTGTTTCACAGTAAAGTTAGAAATCTGATTGTTGGGAAACATGTCTGGTGAAGCGTTTGAAGGTAAAGTGATGTAAAATGACATGGGCTCTATATTTTTATTTCTTCATGAGCCTTTGCTTCTTATGTCCATAAGGGAGCTAGCCTCCACTCACAACTGTTGCATTTCTTGGGCCACCCCTGCCATTTGACAAAAGCTTGATTATTTGCACCTTTACCTTTCTATTTTATCACCTTTTTAACCCTGTAGAACATACATGGAACCTCCATGATGTTTTGTAACTCCTGACTGTAAAAGCACCTGGCAACAGCTTCACCTTCATAATCTTGTAAGTGATTAATATAAACGTATTCTTTAAGCTGAACCTTCTTCACTATAAATATTTAATGGCTGAAAGTCTGTTGATAACTTTTCGTAAATGCATCTTTCAGCTTCGACACTTTAACTTGAACCCCCTCTTTTAGAAAGGGCTTCTTTATTCGAGCCATGAATCGATCGCCGTGCACAGTCTTCTAAACTGCTAAAGCATTCTGGGTGTTACAGAATCAGGTGAAGTCTTGATACTCGATGGTGAGAGCATTATAAACATGTACAAATGACTGTAATACATCCATGGAGTAGAAGGCTTTGTATGCTGTAAAATGCCTCCAAATTTTAGATTTTAAAGTTCTATGAAAACATTCTATTATTGCTGCTTTCACTTCTGTGTGCTTAATAAAATGGTGAATTGTGTGCTGTTTAAACAATCTCTGCAATGGATTGTTCAAAGATTCTTACCCAGCATCTGTTTGTAGTTTTTGAGGTGTTCAGCCTTTGCTAAATATGGCCTTAAAGTTGCAGTATAACTTGGAATGGTCTTGTCTTTGAGGGCCTCTGCAAAGGCATACTTAGATAGTACATCTAGGACAGTCAATATATATTGTATATACTGTACACCATTGTTATGTTTATCAAATTTCTGAAGGCAAATTAGATCAGCCTGCCATTGCTAGTCTATAGTCTCCACAATTGTTAGTCTTCTCCTAAATCACTTCTGAACAGGCTTATGTAGCGAATATGGGGGCAATTAGAATGTAGGGCAGATCACCACCGCCGGCATGGTGGTGGCGGTCCGCCCTACATCCTTCCCCGCCCGCCACCCATTTCCCCCCCGCCATATTACTATGGCGAGGTACCGCGGTGGACAGGAATACCGTCTGCTGCTTTTCCACCCGGTCGACAAGTCGACCAGGCGGAACAGGGTTAAATATGGTGGCAGTGTCTGCTAGACACCACCATCCATATTAGCATGGGAGCGGGAACAAGCCTTTAAGGCATGCGGAATTCTCTTACAGGGGCCAGTTGAGGGCCCCCAGGTATTGGGTGTTAGGAGGTGCACATAGGGGGTTCCTATGGTACTCCCCTGCATTGTCATGGACATGGTCGCAGGCACCTTGCGGTGCCTGTCACCTTGTGCATGACAATGCACACAGTGCATACCCAGCATTGTGGCGGGCAGTGCTGTGAGCACCGCCCACCACAATGTTGGGAATGGAGGATGCCACCGCCACGATGGCGGTGGCATCATAATCGCTAGTGTGGGACCACCGCACCACTGGCAGCCAGTCCCAGCACAGCTCGGGTGGCGGGCGGACGAAAGTCCGCCTGCCATCCTAATGGGCCCCTATGTATCTTCCCCAGATACCCACTCCTTCACCACAGTTCTTGCCACAGCCTCTTATTCAGCCTGACTTCTTGTCAAAGCTCCAGCACTAACAAAACTTCTAACCTCGTTTTTCATCATAATAAAGGTTCCTCAGCAGAGCTTCAGTCATGTTACTTACAGGTGCAATTCATAAAATCAAAGACACTTGTTTAGTGTAAAGTCATTTTAGTTAAAAAATATTAATGAGAAGCACATGGTTTACATTTTGAATATTTAAAGCTTGCAGATAAATAGGGCTACTTAAGCATACTGCCTGTCACCATTAGTTTGTATTCAGGGAAATACATCTTGTGCATTTTTCACTGTACTTTTCATAGATACCCTGACGTAAAGTAACCTTTTTTGCTATTTTTTGGGTTATATTATTAATGGCATAAAATATTCTGTCCCTCTCCCCCCTCCTATAGTTTTGTATACACAGTACTCTTGTGCCATTTATTAGTTCATACATTTCTCTATCAAAAAGTACATAACCCTTATTATTGAAATAATCCACAATTAAATGTTCTAATCCCTCTTGCACTCTGACGTACGGTGGTAAAGTCAATCCATTCATATGGTACTTGTATAAATACCAATATTGATCCATTGTAGGTAACCATTTGTTTACGCATAAATTGGCAATGCACCTGAGGCTATTACACTGTGGAGTATCATATGGAACACAAAACTTCAAATATTTCAAAGTTTGAGGTTATACTTCTGGTAGTCTTTCTTTAAGAAGCAGGTATAGCAATTTTGCTGTGCATATGTATCCTGGTCTTATATAACAGTCATATTGAGGATGGTCATTCTGAGATTTGTCCTAAAGGGTAAGTGAATTAAAGTAAATAAAAGAGATATGTAGCCGTAACAAATGTTCAAACCAGCCTCTTAGGAGTTAAAGAACCTCTTAGATCTATATTTTAAAATAAACATCACACACACGTTTTTCTACAGCTCGCTCAAGAACTTTCTTTTTTTTAAATGTATGTTTATTAGCATTTTTGTTCCATATAGCGCAATACATTCAGACAGATGGTACATCGAAATGAATTTACAGAGTATAGCAGTATGGAGAGTCCAGGAATGATGTACGGTCGCAGGCTGATGTCCTCGCCTGTTTCCCAATAAGAAACATATAATGACAAGTCCAGCATTCAAAGTAGTAAAGGCAGGAAGAAAACGCATCGCAAAAGTTATATCTATTGCTCATCTTTCGTTTGAGACAGTTTTGGATTCTAAGCCTTCCAACGTGGACGGTGTGCCCCAAGTGAGAAGACTTCCAAACTTAGGACCTTAGGACTCCCAGTAGATGGAAGAATCAAAGAAGGAAAACAAGTAACTAAAACCATCCCCCCACCCTCTCCACCCCAACCTAGTACTGGTGGGGCTACAGATCCATAATATGTTTACGTATCATAACAGATGTCTGTAACTCAAAATTGAAAGAGATGCATATCTCTGACGGAGGGAGGACAAACTGCCAGCAGTAAACCCCTGTAAGGAAGGCATCCAACTGACCCTATCTATATTCAAAGTTTTTATAATCACCTCCGAAGATGTCAGCCATTCTTTCAAGACATAATAACTTTCAGAGCCTGGAATGCCATAATGAGATAGCAAGTGCCTCCTTCTTCTTCCAGGCTGCCGCAATCGCTACCTTTGCTGCCTTAATACAGGTCCACATAATGGCCTTAAACGCCTTGGTTTGATGTTTAAGGGAAGGATCACGGAGGCCCAGCAGAATCTCAGCCATGGTAGTCGGGACAGGATACCCTAGCATATCTCTGATTTGTGCAAGAATTTCCTCCTAAAATGATCATATAGCAGGGCAATCCCACCAAATGTGTTGGAATTGCCCAACAGAGGAAAATTGACACGACGCACAGCAAATGTAGTACAGCTGTGTATTTGTGGTTCTGGGTGCAAACACAGTATCGTCGCGTATCCCACGGCGTACACTATAAACAAATGGGTAGTGGGATCAGTGGATCACTGTCCCATCCTGTGTTGCACACCTTAATTCCTCTTCCAGAAAAAGAGGTTCCAAACTTGTTTTCAACGTTTCAATTATGCTTTTATTCAGCAAAAGTTTCTTGATTTGCGTTTTTACACAAAATTGTTCATCATTTTTTAGACATTTGTGCGGTTTCTCTTTATATGTTTAAACATATCAACACTGTCCTTTTAAAGCCATCCAATGCATTTCGAGGCTTACCGCCTCTTCGTCAGGGAAAAGGATACTGAAATAAAATAAAATGTAGAATGCAATAAATGTTCAATAATTAATGTAAATCATGGCTGGTGTTGGGGGTTGTTCAGTGTGGGAGAGGAAGGGTTGTGTTTGGAGTCGTGCGTATTTATAGTGGCACCTTAGAAAAATTATCCCGCAACCTGTGTAACGTGGTTTACAAGTATCGACTTTGGGCTTACGTGTGGCTCTGTCGTTAGGACTCGCGTATTCTGAAAATTGCAAAATGCCTATTAGAATATTCTTAAAATTACTCAAGCGGGAAAGCTATCAGAAGCGGTAATGCTCCGTAGAGCTGTCGACTTCCCGTAGGGACTGACCTGTTAGTTCGTGCTTCGGTCTCTAAGCTGGTATCGCGCTTCCGCCATCTTGCGAACCGGGGTCTCAGTGCGAGTTAGGTGCTCGTGTCATGTGATGTTAGTAGCGGTCATGTGATCATAGAAACTAAAGACAGCTTCTGAGTGCGCTTGTTAGTCTGTTGTTCTGTGGCTGGTTAACGGGGTGAATACCGTTTCTAAGGTGTTATATAATATTAACCTGAAGGATGAGGGAAAATTAAAAAGTGGATAAAGTGGTACTGAGGGTTAACAATACATCACATTAAATTTAAAACAGTAGAACATAAATGTGAAGTTCATATTGAGGATGCACAGGGGTCCATTGTCACTCCATTCGTTGGTCCCTTTATATGTTATCATAAATAGCAAGAGAGTTCAATCCTTTCGTTGAGCCCAGATGGTTTCTGGGTAGATAGTCTTTGTATCCATGCATTTTCGCGTTGGAGAAGATATTTTGTGTTATCTCTACCTTCTGCTTTCTCAATAGTTTCCAGTACCATAAATCTCAGTTGAGAAATGTTATGGGAGTGTTCTTGAAAGTGCACGGCCACTGTAGATTTTATGTTCTTTAATCGTATGTTTGATTTGTGTTCGAACAGTCTTGTTTTGATTTTTCTTTCAGTTTTGCCAATGTAGACTTTGCCGCATGGGCATTTTAAAGCGTAAATCAGATTGCTAGAGTCGCATGTGGCGTTCACTTGAATTTTAATTGCATTCCCCCTCGTGGGATGATTGATCACATTTCCTTTCATGACGTTATTACAGTTCCCACAGTTCAAGCATGGTTTAGTACCCATGAATTTGGTGGCTGGTTTCTGTTTGTATTGGACTAGTTCACCGATGTTAGGTGCCCTCGTGAACGCAAACAATGGAGGTTCTTGAAATATCTGGTTGAAATCTGGTTCCAAATTAAGTAATGCCCAGTGTTGGTGTATGATGCTTTTGAACTTCGCACTGGCGGTTGAGTATTTAGACACTGCCACTATACGGTTTTGTTCTTTATCCTGTCTGGGTTTAAGTAGTTTAGATCTTTCAATTGTGTTAATCCTCTCTATGGATTCCTTGATGATTTGAGGAGGGTACCCTCTTTGGTGAAATTTCTCCGCTACTTCTGTGATTCTCAATGTGGTGTTTTGCGGGTCTGATATTATACGCTTGACTCTCGCCATTTGGGAAAATGGGAGATTTTTCCTGAGGTTTGGCTCATGAAAACTTGAAAAATGAAGCATATTATTTCTGTCTGTAGGCTTCGTGAATAAGTCAGTTTCAAATCCTTGAGAGTTCACTGTGACTTTTACATCCAAGAAATTGACGCTTGTGTCCGATATTTCCCAAGTTAATTGGATTCGTTCGTCAATCAGATTAAATTCGGTTAGTAAATTAGATAGTATCTCTTTACTGCTCTTCCATACGATGAATATATCATCGATATATCTCGTGAATAATTTCAGGTTGTCCGTCCACTCCTTTTTTGTGAAAATATGAGCTTCTTCATATTGTTGCATGAACAAATTAGCATAGACTGGTGCTGCCGAGTTGCCCATAGCCATGCCCACAAGTTGAAGATACCAGGTGTCTTGATATTTAAAATAACTATGATAGAGAGTAAACAGCATAAGTTCCATAAGGAATGTTTGAAATCCACTGTCAATTGAAGAGTTTAACAAAGTTTTTTCAATCGCTTCAATGCCCAATGAGTGGGGTATTGATGTATATAAGGACCGTACATCTGCTGTACATAGGATTAAGGTCTCATCCGGATTGATTTCAATACTGTGCAATTTGGAGATGAAGTCAGTGGTGTCCCTTGTGTAGGTCCTCATTGTTTGTACAGCTGGCTGTAGATATTTATCTATTAATTGTCCCACAGGTTCGTGTATACTTCCACATGTAGAGACAATGGGTCTCATGGGAGGGTCCATCAGATCTTTGTGTATTTTTGGCACCATTTTCAGGGTGGGACTCTTTGGGTTTGTCTTAGTTAGGAATTTCTTAGTGCGTTCATTGATGATACCTAGGTCATATGTCTTTTCTAGAAGGGTCGTCAGTGTTTTGGTGAATTCCATGGATGGGTTATTCTCCAGTCTCATGTAGGTGTTAGTATCGCTGATGTGTTCTATAACTTTGAGGTTGTACATGCTTTAATCCATGATGACTAGGGCTCCCCCTTTATCCGCTTTTACACATTTAATGTGTTCGTTTGATGAAATCCTTTTTAAGGTGTCTAAATCTTTTTGTGTGATATTTTTATGGTGTTTCTTTCCATGGCCAATTTTTTTAAGATCTTGCTTTACTCTGTTTTCAAAAAGATCCAGTGTTTTGTGGCTTACGGGCGATTGGAATGTACTATGGGGACGTAGTCCTAATAGTTGATCTGGTTCATCTGTTGGTTGCTTGGGCACCACGTTATCAAAGAAATGACGTAATCGTAACTTCCGCATGAGTTTGAAAAACGCTACTTCCAGTTCTAGATTATCAGTTTGGGTGGTGGGTACAAATGAGGTACCTTTTTGTAGAAGGTTTTCCTCCTGTTGGGTTAATTTATATTTGCTAATGTTAATGACTAGTTGTTCTGGTTTTATTTCTTCGTGGATTTCTTGTCCTTGATCACACCCGATGTACTCCTCGTGGTGGGGGGTTCTTTCTCCCTCTCTTTGTCTTTTTCTTTCTCTTTTTCCTTTGCTTTGTCCTCTCCTGGGTCGCCTCTTAGCGACTGACCTTGTTCTAAAAAAGAATTCGGTTCTTCTGGTCGGCTCGTGGTTGGTTGTTCTGCTTGGTCCTTATCCGGTTGTGTTCTTGTCGGTTGGGCTCGTCTGGGTCGCTGTGAGTTCTCACTACCTGAAGAGGATGTATCTGTTTGTGAATTGTACGGTCTATTGCGTCTTTTTTGGGCATATATATCCGCCCACGTGTATACTTCTCCTAGGCGGTAATCCAGGGTGTCTCTTTTGTATTTCCGAATTTTTCGTTCGTTTATTTCCGCAGAGTGTTTATCCATCTATGTTTTTATGTCCTCCAAGATGGTATTCAATTCTTCTTCAGATAGCATTTTTGATAGTTCTGTTGATGTTTGTGTGATCTCTATCGTGAGTTCTTCCAGTATTCCAGAGAGTTCTTCAATAATTAAAAGAATAAGGTCCAAAGAACATTTATTTAAGATTTCATACCACTTGTCCTGGAATTTTTTGGAATTCTTACACAGGGAAGGCTTGAGGGCAATTCGTAGACCCCTGGGTATGCGTTGGTTGCGGTGGTATTTAACCAATGTAGTAGCGTGTAGTTGTTGGTTTATGCGTCTCTTGCTGAGATAAATCAGTTGTCTAATATGTTGTTCCTTGGAGCGAGTGTTGGTTTCCTGCGCATTCTCTTCCCTGATCAGTGCGTAAATCCGATCGGCTTCGTCCGGTTTGAATGCAAATGTTGAGGCTCTGGCCTCAGTACTTTTAGCGATGTCCTCATATGTGTTCATCTTAACTTTTATCAGCGTGCTGTCGGTCCTGGACACGAGTTATATAACAAAGGAAAATTGACACGACGCACAGCAAATGTAGTACAGCTGTGTATTTGTGGTTCTGGGTGCAAACACAGTATCGTCGCGTATCCCACGGCGTACACTATAAACAAATGGGTAGTGGGATCAGTGGATCACTGTCCCATCCTGTGTTGCACACCTTAATTCCTCTTCCAGAAAAAGAGGTTCCAAACTTGTTTTCAACGTTTCAATTATGCTTTTATTCAGCAAAAGTTTCTTGATTTGCGTTTTTACACAAAATTGTTCATCATTTTTTAGACATTTGTGCGGTTTCTCTTTATATGTTTAAACATATCAACACTGTCCTTTTAAAGCCATCCAATGCATTTCGAGGCTTACCGCCTCTTCGTCAGGGAAAAGGATACTGAAATAAAATAAAATGTAGAATGCAATAAATGTTCAATAATTAATGTAAATCATGGCTGGTGTTGGGGGTTGTTCAGTGTGGGAGAGGAAGGGTTGTGTTTGGAGTCGTGCGTATTTATAGTGGCACCTTAGAAAAATTATCCCGCAACCTGTGTAACGTGGTTTACAAGTATCGACTTTGGGCTTACGTGTGGCTCTGTCGTTAGGACTCGCGTATTCTGAAAATTGCAAAATGCCTATTAGAATATTCTTAAAATTACTCAAGCGGGAAAGCTATCAGAAGCGGTAATGCTCCGTAGAGCTGTCGACTTCCCGTAGGGACTGACCTGTTAGTTCGTGCTTCGGTCTCTAAGCTGGTATCGCGCTTCCGCCATCTTGCGAACCGGGGTCTCAGTGCGAGTTAGGTGCTCGTGTCATGTGATGTTAGTAGCGGTCATGTGATCATAGAAACTAAAGACAGCTTCTGAGTGCGCTTGTTAGTCTGTTGTTCTGTGGCTGGTTAACGGGGTGAATACCGTTTCTAAGGTGTTATATAATATTAACCTGAAGGATGAGGGAAAATTAAAAAGTGGATAAAGTGGTACTGAGGGTTAACAATACATCACATTAAATTTAAAACAGTAGAACATAAATGTGAAGTTCATATTGAGGATGCACAGGGGTCCATTGTCACTCCATTCGTTGGTCCCTTTATATGTTATCATAAATAGCAAGAGAGTTCAATCCTTTCGTTGAGCCCAGATGGTTTCTGGGTAGATAGTCTTTGTATCCATGCATTTTCGCGTTGGAGAAGATATTTTGTGTTATCTCTACCTTCTGCTTTCTCAATAGTTTCCAGTACCATAAATCTCAGTTGAGAAATGTTATGGGAGTGTTCTTGAAAGTGCACGGCCACTGTAGATTTTATGTTCTTTAATCGTATGTTTGATTTGTGTTCGAACAGTCTTGTTTTGATTTTTCTTTCAGTTTTGCCAATGTAGACTTTGCCGCATGGGCATTTTAAAGCGTAAATCAGATTGCTAGAGTCGCATGTGGCGTTCACTTGAATTTTAATTGCATTCCCCCTCGTGGGATGATTGATCACATTTCCTTTCATGACGTTATTACAGTTCCCACAGTTCAAGCATGGTTTAGTACCCATGAATTTGGTGGCTGGTTTCTGTTTGTATTGGACTAGTTCACCGATGTTAGGTGCCCTCGTGAACGCAAACAATGGAGGTTCTTGAAATATCTGGTTGAAATCTGGTTCCAAATTAAGTAATGCCCAGTGTTGGTGTATGATGCTTTTGAACTTCGCACTGGCGGTTGAGTATTTAGACACTGCCACTATACGGTTTTGTTCTTTATCCTGTCTGGGTTTAAGTAGTTTAGATCTTTCAATTGTGTTAATCCTCTCTATGGATTCCTTGATGATTTGAGGAGGGTACCCTCTTTGGTGAAATTTCTCCGCTACTTCTGTGATTCTCAATGTGGTGTTTTGCGGGTCTGATATTATACGCTTGACTCTCGCCATTTGGGAAAATGGGAGATTTTTCCTGAGGTTTGGCTCATGAAAACTTGAAAAATGAAGCATATTATTTCTGTCTGTAGGCTTCGTGAATAAGTCAGTTTCAAATCCTTGAGAGTTCACTGTGACTTTTACATCCAAGAAATTGACGCTTGTGTCCGATATTTCCCAAGTTAATTGGATTCGTTCGTCAATCAGATTAAATTCGGTTAGTAAATTAGATAGTATCTCTTTACTGCTCTTCCATACGATGAATATATCATCGATATATCTCGTGAATAATTTCAGGTTGTCCGTCCACTCCTTTTTTGTGAAAATATGAGCTTCTTCATATTGTTGCATGAACAAATTAGCATAGACTGGTGCTGCCGAGTTGCCCATAGCCATGCCCACAAGTTGAAGATACCAGGTGTCTTGATATTTAAAATAACTATGATAGAGAGTAAACAGCATAAGTTCCATAAGGAATGTTTGAAATCCACTGTCAATTGAAGAGTTTAACAAAGTTTTTTCAATCGCTTCAATGCCCAATGAGTGGGGTATTGATGTATATAAGGACCGTACATCTGCTGTACATAGGATTAAGGTCTCATCCGGATTGATTTCAATACTGTGCAATTTGGAGATGAAGTCAGTGGTGTCCCTTGTGTAGGTCCTCATTGTTTGTACAGCTGGCTGTAGATATTTATCTATTAATTGTCCCACAGGTTCGTGTATACTTCCACATGTAGAGACAATGGGTCTCATGGGAGGGTCCATCAGATCTTTGTGTATTTTTGGCACCATTTTCAGGGTGGGACTCTTTGGGTTTGTCTTAGTTAGGAATTTCTTAGTGCGTTCATTGATGATACCTAGGTCATATGTCTTTTCTAGAAGGGTCGTCAGTGTTTTGGTGAATTCCATGGATGGGTTATTCTCCAGTCTCATGTAGGTGTTAGTATCGCTGATGTGTTCTATAACTTTGAGGTTGTACATGCTTTAATCCATGATGACTAGGGCTCCCCCTTTATCCGCTTTTACACATTTAATGTGTTCGTTTGATGAAATCCTTTTTAAGGTGTCTAAATCTTTTTGTGTGATATTTTTATGGTGTTTCTTTCCATGGCCAATTTTTTTAAGATCTTGCTTTACTCTGTTTTCAAAAAGATCCAGTGTTTTGTGGCTTACGGGCGATTGGAATGTACTATGGGGACGTAGTCCTAATAGTTGATCTGGTTCATCTGTTGGTTGCTTGGGCACCACGTTATCAAAGAAATGACGTAATCGTAACTTCCGCATGAGTTTGAAAAACGCTACTTCCAGTTCTAGATTATCAGTTTGGGTGGTGGGTACAAATGAGGTACCTTTTTGTAGAAGGTTTTCCTCCTGTTGGGTTAATTTATATTTGCTAATGTTAATGACTAGTTGTTCTGGATAAGGACCAAGCAGAACAACCAACCACGAGCCGACCAGAAGAACCGAATTCTTTTTTAGAACAAGGTCAGTCGCTAAGAGGCGACCCAGGAGAGGACAAAGCAAAGGAAAAAGAGAAAGAAAAAGACAAAGAGAGGGAGAAAGAACCCCCCACCACGAGGAGTACATCGGGTGTGATCAAGGACAAGAAATCCACGAAGAAATAAAACCAGAACAACTAGTCATTAACATTAGCAAATATAAATTAACCCAACAGGAGGAAAACCTTCTACAAAAAGGTACCTCATTTGTACCCACCACCCAAACTGATAATCTAGAACTGGAAGTAGCGTTTTTCAAACTCATGCGGAAGTTACGATTACGTCATTTCTTTGATAACGTGGTGCCCAAGCAACCAACAGATGAACCAGATCAACTATTAGGACTACGTCCCCATAGTACATTCCAATCGCCCGTAAGCCACAAAACACTGGATCTTTTTGAAAACAGAGTAAAGCAAGATCTTAAAAAAATTGGCCATGGAAAGAAACACCATAAAAATATCACACAAAAAGATTTAGACACCTTAAAAAGGATTTCATCAAACGAACACATTAAATGTGTAAAAGCGGATAAAGGGGGAGCCCTAGTCATCATGGATTAAAGCATGTACAACCTCAAAGTTATAGAACACATCAGCGATACTAACACCTACATGAGACTGGAGAATAACCCATCCATGGAATTCACCAAAACACTGACGACCCTTCTAGAAAAGACATATGACCTAGGTATCATCAATGAACGCACTAAGAAATTCCTAACTAAGACAAACCCAAAGAGTCCCACCCTGAAAATGGTGCCAAAAATACACAAAGATCTGATGGACCCTCCCATGAGACCCATTGTCTCTACATGTGGAAGTATACACGAACCTGTGGGACAATTAATAGATAAATATCTACAGCCAGCTGTACAAACAATGAGGACCTACACAAGGGACACCACTGACTTCATCTCCAAATTGCACAGTATTGAAATCAATCCGGATGAGACCTTAATCCTATGTACAGCAGATGTACGGTCCTTATATACATCAATACCCCACTCATTGGGCATTGAAGCGATTGAAAAAACTTTGTTAAACTCTTCAATTGACAGTGGATTTCAAACATTCCTTATGGAACTTATGCTGTTTACTCTCTATCATAGTTATTTTAAATATCAAGACACCTGGTATCTTCAACTTGTGGGCATGGCTATGGGCAACTCGGCAGCACCAGTCTATGCTAATTTGTTCATGCAACAATATGAAGAAGCTCATATTTTCACAAAAAAGGAGTGGACGGACAACCTGAAATTATTCACGAGATATATCGATGATATATTCATCGTATGGAAGAGCAGTAAAGAGATACTATCTAATTTACTAACCGAATTTAATCTGATTGACGAACGAATCCAATTAACTTGGGAAATATCGGACACAAGCGTCAATTTCTTGGATGTAAAAGTCACAGTGAACTCTCAAGGATTTGAAACTGACTTATTCACGAAGCCTACAGACAGAAATAATATGCTTCATTTTTCAAGTTTTCATGAGCCAAACCTCAGGAAAAATCTCCCATTTTCCCAAATGGCGAGAGTCAAGCGTATAATATCAGACCCGCAAAACACCACATTGAGAATCACAGAAGTAGCGGAGAAATTTCACCAAAGAGGGTACCCTCCTCAAATCATCAAGGAATCCATAGAGAGGATTAACACAATTGAAAGATCTAAACTACTTAAACCCAGACAGGATAAAGAACAAAACCGTATAGTGGCAGTGTCTAAATACTCAACCGCCAGTGCGAAGTTCAAAAGCATCATACACCAACACTGGGCATTACTTAATTTGGAACCAGATTTCAACCAGATATTTCAAGAACCTCCATTGTTTGCGTTCACGAGGGCACCTAACATCGGTGAACTAGTCCAATACAAACAGAAACCAGCCACCAAATTCATGGGTACTAAACCATGCTTGAACTGTGGGAACTGTAATAACGTCATGAAAGGAAATGTGATCAATCATCCCACGAGGGGGAATGCAATTAAAATTCAAGTGAACGCCACATGCGACTCTAGCAATCTGATTTACGCTTTAAAATGCCCATGCGGCAAAGTCTACATTGGCAAAACTGAAAGAAAAATCAAAACAAGACTGTTCGAACACAAATCAAACATACGATTAAAGAACATAAAATCTACAGTGGCCGTGCACTTTCAAGAACACTCCCATAACATTTCTCAACTGAGATTTATGGTACTGGAAACTATTGAGAAAGCAGAAGGTAGAGATAACACAAAATATCTTCTCCAACGCGAAAATGCATGGATACAAAGACTATCTACCCAGAAACCATCTGGGCTCAACGAAAGGATTGAACTCTCTTGCTATTTATGATAACATATAAAGGGACCAACGAATGGAGTGACAATGGACCCCTGTGCATCCTCAATATGAACTTCACATTTATGTTCTACTGTTTTAAATTAATGTGATGTATTGTTAACCCTCAGTACCACTTTATCCACTTTTTAATTTTCCCTCATCCTTCAGGTTAATATTATATAACACCTTAGAAACGGTATTCACCCCGTTAACCAGCCACAGAACAACAGACTAACAAGCGCACTCAGAAGCTGTCTTTAGTTTCTATGATCACATGACCGCTACTAACATCACATGACACGAGCA
>NW_027611879.1:0-56000 GCF_964261635.1 Lissotriton helveticus | reverse complement strand
AAACTGATAATGACCACTAGGGGTAGAGAATGCTGTTTTGGCTTTTGACTCCTCAGCTAGTCTGATTTGCCAGTAGCCAGCTGTCAGATCGAATGTGCTCAGAAACTTGGCAGAAGCCAATCTGTCAATGAGCTCATCTGCTCTTGGAATGGTGGAATGGAATAGTGACAGCATTGAGACCCCTGTAATCCACGCAAAACCTCATTTCTCTCTTTCCATCTTGGGTATGAGGTTTTGGCACCAGGACTACTGGGCTGGCCCATGGGCTCTCTGATGGC
This sequence comes from Lissotriton helveticus, assembly GCF_964261635.1. NCBI lineage: Eukaryota > Metazoa > Chordata > Amphibia > Caudata > Salamandridae > Lissotriton > Lissotriton helveticus. The sequence continues at coordinate 55,722 of NW_027611879.1, read as the reverse complement.
TCAATCACTCCAAGCTCCAACATCTTTTGCACCTCAGCCTTGATGCAATCCCTGACATGGTCAGGTTGCCTGTAGATCTTATTCTTGACAGGCAGACTGTCACAGTGTCCACTACATGGGTACACCAGTCAGTCTGGCTGGGTGTGAGTGAGTGAAAACAAATGCCTGTGGGCCTGCAAAACTTGTCTGCAGTCCATCTGTTGCTGGTCAGTGAGGCTGCCTGCCAAGGCTACTCCATCCACTGAACCATCATCAGGGTTCTGAGAAAGCAGGTCTGGGAGAGGGTCACTCTCTTCCTCCTGTTCCCCATCTGTGGCCATGAGCAAGCTCATGTCCTCCCTGTCCACAAATGCTTTCAAGCGATTCACATGGATTACCCTGTGAGGGCTCCTGGGTGTTCCAAAGTCCACCAAGTAGGTGACTTCCCCCTTCTTCTCAATAATAGGATAGGGTCCACTCCATTTGTCTTGGAGTGCTGCTGGAGCCACTGGCTCCAGTACCCACACCTTCTGTCCTGGTTGGAACTCTACCAGCACAGCCTTTTGGTCATGCCAAGCTTTCTGTAATTCTTGGCTGGCCTTCAGGTTTTTGGATGCTCTTTCCATGTACTCAGCCATCCTGGAGCGGAGACCAAGTACATAGTCCACTATGTCTAGTTTGGGCTTTTTGAGAGGTAACTCCCATCCTTCCTTCACCAAACACAATGGACCCCTCACAGGGTGGCCAAACAAAAGTTCAAAAGGGCTGTAGCCAACCCCCTTCTGTGGGACCTCTCTGTAAGCAAAGAGCAGGCAGGGTAAAAGAATGTCCCATTTCCGCCTGAGCTTCTCTGGTAATCCTTTTATCATGCCTTTTAGGGTCTTGTTAAATCTCTCCACAAGCCCGTTGCATTGGGGATGATATGGGGTGGTAAACTTATAGTTTACTCCACATTCCTTCCACATTGCTTTCAGATAGCTAGACATAAAATTCGTGCCTCTATCTGATAGTACCTCCTTAGGAAAGCCCACTCTTGAGAAAACTGCAATGAGGGCCTTTGCCACCACAGGGGCTGTGGTGGTCCTTAGGGGAATAGCCTCTGGATACCTGGTGGCATGATCCACTACCACCAGTATGAATCTGTTCCCAGATGCTGTTTGGGGGTCCATTGGACCCACAATATCAATTCCAACTCTTTCAAAGGGAACTCCCACCACAGGTAGTGGTATTAGGGGGGCCTTTGTTGTGCCACCTGACTTACCACTGGCTTGGCAAGTGACACAGGAGCGACAAAACTCCTTGACATCCTCTGACATGTGAGGCCAGTGAAAGTGTGAAACAAGCCTGTCCCACGTCTTGTTCTGGCCTAAGTGTCCTGCAAGGGGAATATCATGGGCCAAGGTAAGGAGGAACCCCCTAAACTGCAGAGGTATAACCAACCTCCTGGTCATGCCAGGCTTGGGGGCTCTAGCCTCTGAGTAAAGGAGTCCATCATCCCAATACACAGTATGGGTACCTTGGGCATCCCCAGCAGCCTCAGCAGCAGCCTGCTGTCTGAGGGGTTCAAGGGAAGGGCAATCTAATTGAGCCTGCCTCAGGTCTGCCCTTGAGGGTCCCTCTGTCCCCAGAAACTCAACCTGGTCAGGTTCAAGCTCCTCAGAGACAGTCTCCTCTTGGACTGCAGAATCAGTTTCCTCTGAAACCTGATCCTCAACCTGGGGCAAGGTGGAAGGCGAGGCCTTTCCTCTCTTGCTCCTTCTCTTGGGTTGTGGTTGGTCTATTGTTTCAAGATCCACCACTGGTTCAGGAAGGCACTTCTTAGCCTGAGCCCTTGTCATGGCAAGGACATGCTCTGAAATTCCTAGCATTTCTGCATGAGTCCTGTACTCCACTTCTGACCATGCTGAGCTTTCAAGGTCATTGCCTAACAGACAGTCTACTGGTAGGTCTGCACTCACCACAACCTTCTTTAGGCCATCAACCCCTCCCCAGGAGAAGTTCACAACTGCCACACTATGGGAAGTAGTGGAGTTGCTTGCATTGGTTACTAGGTAGCTCTCACCTAGTACAATCTGTCCAGGGTCCACAAAGTCAGGTGTCACCATTGTGACACTGGCACATGTGTCCCTGTAAGCTTGAGCCAGTTTCTCATTAATTAAGGGAGTCTGTCTGTATTTGCCCAGGTTACTGGGGCTTACTGCAGTGGGCAACTCAATGTCCACATCATACAGGAGAACTGCCTGTGTAGCATTGCTTGTCCTGACTGCTCCCAGCGATTCCCTAGGCCCTAGGCCTAACCACTGCTCGAGTGGCATCTCTTATACCACTTGTTTAGTATATGGTTTGAGTGGCCACCCGCCCTCATCCATAATTGTGCAACTTGTATGTTTAAACAGTGCTTTTGATTTAACGCTTGTGCCCCTTTATTCATAAAGAATACTGGGGATTGTTTTTAGTAATAAACACATATATTTTTATAATATATACTTGTGTGGTGTCCTTTCATTTGATATTACAGGATTGTATGTGGTAAAACAGCTCGCTTAACACGACCTCTTAAGTTAAGCCTTTAGGCTGCTTAGTCCATGCTACCCCTAGGATAGCTTGTCTAATAAGGTTGACTTACAACCAGACACCATAAGGGATTGTTTGGTCTGATAATAGGTGGTTCCAGAATTGGAAACATCACCTATCAGGCCAACTTCTCACACACAGCCTGGGGGACCAAGAGCAACCAGGGGGACCAAGCACAGCCTGGGGGACCAAGCACAGCCTGGTGGACCAAGAGCAACCAGGGGGAGCAAGCACAGCCAGGGGTACCATGCACAGCCAGGGGGACCAAGAGCAACCAGGGGGACCAAGCACAGCCTGGGGGACCAAGCACAGCCCGGGGGACCAAGCACAGCCTGGGGGACCAAGCACAGCCTGAGGGACCAAGAGCAACCAGGGGGACCAAGCAGAGCCTGGGGGACCAAGCAGAGCCTGGGGGACCAAGCACAGCCTGGGGTACCAAGCACAGCCTGGGGGACCAAGAGCAACCAGGGGGACCAAGCACAGCCTGGGGGACCAAGCACAGCCGGGGGTACCAAGAGCAACCAGGGGGACCAAGCACAGCCAGGGGTACCAAGCACAGCCAGGGGGACCAGGAGCAACCAGGGGGACCAAGCACAGCCTGGGGGACCAAGAGCAACCAGGGGGACCAAGCACAGCCTGGGGGACCAAGCACAGCCTGGGGGACCAAGCACAGCCTGGGGGACCAAGAGCAACTGGAGGGACCAAGCACAGCCTGGGGGACCAAGCACAGCCTGGGGGACCAAGCACAGCCTGGGGGACCAAGAACAGCCTGGGGGACCAAGCACAGCCTGGGGGACCAAGAGCAACCAGGAGGACCAAGCACAGCCTGGGGTACCAAGCACAGCCTGGGGGACCAAGCACAGCCTGGGGGGCCAAGAGCAACCAGGGGGACCAAGCACAGCCTGGGGGACCAAGCACAGCCTGGGGGACCAAGCACAGCATGGGGTACCAAGCACAGCCTGGGGGACCAAAAGCAACCAGGGGGACCAAGCACAGCCTGGGGGACCAAGCACAGCCAGGGGGACCAAGCACAGCCTGGGGGACCAAGAGCAACCAGGGGGACCAAGCACAGCCTGGGGGACCAAGCACAGCCTGGGGGACCAAGAGCAACCAGGGGGACCAAGCACAGCCCGGGGGACCAAGCACAGCCTGAAGGACCAAGAGCAACCAGGGGGACCAAACAGAGCCTGGGGGACCAAGCAGAGCCTGGGGGTCCAAGCACAGCCTGGGGGACCTAGCACAGCCTGGGGGACCAAGAGCAACCAGGGGGACCAAGCACAGCCTGGGGGACCAAGCACAGCCTGGGGGACCAAGAGCAACCAGGGGGACCAAGCACAGCCAGGGGGACCAAGAGCAACCAGGGGGACCAAACACAGCCTGGGGGACCAAGCACAGGCTGGGGGACCAAGAGCAACCAGGGGGACCAAGCACTGCCGGGGTACCAAGCACAGCCTGGGGGACCAAGAGCAACCAGTGGGACCAAGCACAGCCTGGGGGACCAAGCACAGCCTGGGGGACCAAGCACCGCCTGGGGGACCAAGAGCAACCAGGGGGACCAAGCACAGCCTGGGGGACCAAGCACAGCCTGGGGGACCAAGAGCAACCAGGGGGACCAAGCACAGCCAGGGGTATCACGCACAGCCAGGGGGACCAAGAGCAACCAGGGGGACCAAGCACAGCCTGGGGGACCAAGCACAGCCTGGGGGACCAAGAGCAACAAGGGGGACCAAGCACAGCCTGGGGGACCAAGCACAGTCTGGGGGACCAAGCACAGCCTGGGGGACCAAGAGCAACCAGGGGGACCAAGCAGAGCCTGGGGGACCAAGCACAGCCTGGGGTACCAAGCACAGCCTGGGGGACTAAGAGCAACTAGGGGGACCAAGCACAGCCTGGGGGACCAAGCACAGCCTGGGGGACCAAGAGCAACCAGGGGGACCAAGCACAGCCAGGGGTACCAAGCACAGCCAGGGGGACCAAGAGCAACCAGGGGGACCAAGCACAGCCTGGGGACCAAGCACAGCCTGGGGGACCAAGCACAGCCTGGGGGACAAAGCACAGCCTGGGGGACCAAGAGCAACCAGGGGGACCAAGCACAGCCTGAGGGACCAAGCACAAGCCTGGGGGACCAAGAGCAACCAGGGGGACCAAGCACAGCCTGGGGGACCAAGCACAAGCCTGGGGGACCAAGAGCAACCAGGGGGACCAAGCACAGCCTGGGGGACCAAGCACAGCCTGGGGGACCAAGCACAGCCTGGGGGACCATGAGCAACCAGGGGGACCAAGCACAGCTGGGGGACCAAGCACAGCCTGGGGGACCAAGCACAGCCTGGGGGACCAGGAGCAACCATGGGGACCCAAGCACAGCCTGGGGGACCAAGAGCAACCAGGGGGACCAAGCACAGCCAGGGGTACCAAGCACAGCCTGGGGGACCAAAAGCAACCAGGGGGACCAAGCACAGCCTGGGTGTAGGAGAGTAGGGTCTGCTATCCTATGGTCACCCCAAATTTTTGCTTTTTGCTTCACTGGTTTTCGACTACTGAGGCTGTGGGCCTGCTGATCAGACCCCCAGCCTGCTGTTCTCTCACTAAATTAATGACACATGTGCTATAGGCACATACCAATTGGAAATGGACTCCTTGTCAGCCCCTGTAGAATGCACTATAGGTGCACAGGGCACAGGAGCCACTAAGGCCTACCAGGGGCTGCAGCATAACTTTTGCCACCCCTGGCTGGTTCTTAAATTGACACAACTGGCTGAACACTCAGCTGGGGTAAGGTGGTGTACACACCCCTTGCTTAGATATAGTATACCTATGTCTAAACCTATATCTGGACACATGTAAACCTGTGAGCCACTCCTATAGACAGGCCTCACCAATCCTGGAGGCTGGGTGCATGGTTTTTATGTGAGATGGAGCTCTAGCATGAGCTGAGCCTGTCTGCAGCCGTCGGGAACAAATCCCTAAGCTGTTTCAGGATAATGCCATACCATATACTATTAAGTGCCTTATAATCCTCGCGGTTATTTAGCAACTCTGGTTTGGCTTTATCAAAACATGTCGTGTAAGGTGTCATACGCTTTGGAATACCATCCCCTCGCCAGTTCTGGCGACGGGGATGGCATTCCACCCCTCTAGAGGGGTAAGACATGTTACTTCACTTTAATGCGGTTGATTTCTCCAAAGGCCTTAAGATCCACAAAATGGATGCCTCTGCCACAGACAAATGTCTGGACCCCTGGAGCTGACCGAAACCCAGTCAAGGGGGTCCTGGACAAAGGGTTTCCTGTCACAGGAGGGTGTCACCGCCCTCCAGACAGGAGATAGTGTATTGTAGCAGGGAGGTTTGAAAGAAACCAGACACTGCCTGGGGCGCACAAGGCTGCCCCTTGCATAATCCGGCCAAACCGGTTCTGGGGCACTCCAGCCCTCGTGCCAGGGCGGCCTGGATCAAAGGAAGGGGGTGTATCCACCCACTTCCTGGGTCCCACCCATAGGAGGGGACCTAGCAGGTAATCACGCCCACCAGATTCGAATAAGAGTGGGAGCAGTGCCAATGCACATCAGATTTCCTGGAAGAAACATTTGAAACGATATTCTGGACCCTTCGCCCTCCATCTCAACGTGGAAGCCCGAAGAATCTCCCTTGTGGTCAAGGAGTGACCACCCTGCAGCAGCAGGCACCATCCAGCCCTCGACGTCTACTTAGTTGCAGTTCCCGCCGGAACTCGAGCGACTGAGATCGACGAGATCAAGCCTGCCCAGCTTCTAACAGCCCGATCCACAGTCCCTGCAAAGTTGAGACCCGTGGAGGCGACCGGAAGCGTGGGGCACGCCATCTTGAAGTGACCACGAGACGCTGACCGTGCAGCCCACGAGTGACCCTCGAAGCTGTACACCGGGGTTTGAGAAGCCCCCACCCTGAGCTACTCCTGAGCCGAAGTTCAGCCCTCCACACTCGACGAGTGCTGCGTGGGGCCCTTTGGCACCATTTGGCTCAACGCGTTGGCCCGGTCACTTGCCAGCTGGCTTGTGGTCCCTGTGCCGACGAACTACCTAAGAAGACTTGTGATTCTGGTTGCTCCAGATCCACACCAGCTCCCCTGAAAAGGAGCCCCGACTCTGACCTTCCTGGTCCGAGTGAGAAGCAATCTTCCGATCCTGCGTGGATTGCTCTTACCAAGGCTTGTTTGCTCCAAACCTGAAGCCGACTGCACCGACGGTGAGAGCCTGCGTGGGACAGATCGTGACCTGCTCCTGGACGTCGCAGATGCCCCAGAGCCCACGTGACAGCGGAGAGAAGCTCCTCAACGACCACCTGATTGCGCCCGACATTGCCTGGTTCCGTCCTGGTTCCACCCTGGTCACTGCTGAGTGACCCAGACTCTGTCCCCTCTGCTTTCAGGTACTCTACAACTTGAGTCCACCCTTGGACTCCACCGGACACTTCGTCTTCACCCTGCCTGCAGCCCTTTCAGCTTCAAGCACCAAGAGCCTGCGTGTCAAAACCCGACGCCACTTCGACCCTGTGCACCCACTTCCTGTGTGTGAGAAGTTGGCCTGGTAGGGGATGTTTCCAATTCTGGAACCACCTACTACCTGACCAAACAATCCCTTATGGTGTCTGTGAGAAGTTGGCCTGGTAGGGGATGTTTCCAATTCTGGAACCACCTACTACCTGACCAAACAATCCCCTTATGGTGTCTGGTTGTAAGTCAACCTTATTAGACAAGCTATCCTAGTGGTAGCATGGACTAAGCAGCCTAAAGGCTTAACTTAAGAGGTCGTGTTAAGCGAGCTGTTTTACCACATACAATCCTGTAATACCAAATGAAAGGACACCACACAAGTATATATTATAAAAATATATGTGTTTATTACTAAAAACAATCCCCAGTATTCTTTATGAATAAAGGGGCACAAGCGTTAAATCAAAAGCACTGTTTAAACATACAAAGTTGCACAATTATGGATGAGGGCAGGGGGCCACTCAAACCATATACTAAACAAGTGGTATAAGAGAGGCCACTCGAACAGTGGTTAGGCCTAGGGCCTAGGGAATCGCTGGGAGCAGTCAGGACCAGCAATGCTGAAGTCGGGAATGGCCCTCGGGATTCGGGAGATGTGCGGAAAGCGCACGCATGCACCAATGTTAACCAATGGTGCGTAAAAGTCAAATAGTTAAAGTTTAAGGACACTTCCGCTGAACCTAGAGGAACAAAACTTAACACACAGACCCTAGAGGTGTGCACCAGTGTGGGAACACCGGCGGAGCAAAGTTACCTCACCCACAGGAAGTGGGTGCACAGGGTCGAAGTGGCGTCGGGTTTTGACACGCAGGCTCTTGGTGCTTGAAGCTGAAAGGGCTGCAGGCAGGGTGAAGACGAAGTGTCCGGTGGAGTCCAAGGGGGGACTCAAATTGTAGAGTACCTGAAAGCAGAGGGGACAGAGTCTGGGTCACTCAGCAGTGACCAGGGTGGAACCAGGACGGAACCAGGCAATGTCGGGCGCAATCAGGTGGTCGTCGAGGCGCTTCTCTTCGCTGTCACGTGGGCTCTGGGGCATCTGCGACGTCCAGGAGCAGGTCACGATCTGTCCCACGCAGGCTCTCACCGTCGGTGCAGTCGGCTTCCGGTTTGGAGCAAACAAGCCTTGGTAAGAGCAATCCACGCGGGATTAGAAGATGGTGTCTCACTCGGACCAGGAAGGCCAGAGTCGGAGCTCCCTTTCAGGGGAGCTGGTGTGGATCTGGAGCAACCAGAATCACGAGTCTTCTTTTGTAGTTCGTCGGCACAGGGACCACAAGCCAGCTGGCAAGTGACCGGGCCAACGCGTTGAGCCAAATCGTGCCAAAGGGCCCCACGCAGCACTCGTCGAGTGTGGAGGGCTGAACTTCGGCTCAGGAGTAGCTCAGGGTGGGGGCTTCTCAAACCCCGGTGTACAGCTTCGAGGGTCACTCGTGGGCTGCACGGTCAGCGTCTCGTGGTCACTTCAAGATGGCGTGCCCCACGCTTCCGGTCGCCTCCACGGGTCTCAGCTTTGCAGGGACTGTGGATCGGGCTGTTAGAAGCTGGGCAGGCTTGATCTCGTCGATCTCAGTCGCTCGAGTTCCGGCGGGAACTGCAACCAAGTAGACGTCGAGGGCTGGATGGTGCCTGCTGCTGCAGGGTGGTCACTCCTTGACCACAAGGGAGATTCTTCGGGCTTCCACGTTGAGATGGAGGGCGAAGGGTCCAGAATATCGTTTCAAATGTTTCTTCCAGGAAATCTGATGTGCATTGGCACTGCTCCCACTCTTATTCGAATCTGGTGGGCGTGATTACCTGCTAGGTCCCCTCCTATGGGTGGGACCCAGGAAGTGGGTGGATACACCCCCTTCCTTTGATCCAGGCCGCCCTGGCACGAGGGCTGGAGTGCCCCAGAACCGGTTTGGCCGGATTATGCAAGGGGCAGCCTTGTGCGCCCCAGGCAGTGTCTGGTTTCTTTCAAACCTCCCTGCTACAATACACTATCTCCTGTCTGGAGGGCGGTGACACCCTCCTGTGACAGGAAACCCTTTGTCCAGGACCCCCTTGACTGGGTTTCGGTCAGCTCCAGGGGTCCAGACATTTGTCTGTGGCAGAGGCATCCATTTTGTGGATCCTAAGGTCTTTGGAGAAATCAACCGCATTAAAGCAAAGTAACATGTCTTACCCCTCTAGAGGGGTGGAATGCCATCCCCGTCGCCAGAACTGGCGAGGGGATGGTATTCCAAAGCGTATGACACCTTACACGACATGTTTTGATAAAGCCAAACCAGAGTTGCTAAATAACCGCGAGGATTATAAGGCACTTAATAGTATATGGTATGGCATTATCCTGAAACAGCTTAGGGATTTGTTCCCGACGGCTGCAGACAGGCTCAGCTCATGCTAGAGCTCCATCTCACATAAAAACCATGCACCCAGCCTCCAGGATTGGTGAGGCCTGTCTATAGGAGTGGCTCACAGGTTTACATGTGTCCAGATATAGGTTTAGACATAGGTATACTATATCTAAGCAAGGGGTGTGTACACCACCTTACCCCAGCTGAGTGATCAGCCAGTTGTGTCAATTTAAGAACCAGCCAGGGGTGGCAAAAGATATGCTGCAGCCCCTGGTAGGCCTTAGTGGCTCCTGTGCCCTGTGCACCTATAGTGCATTCTACAGGGGCTGACAAGGAGTCCATTTCCAATTGGTATGTACCTAGGGTACATGGAATCCATTTTACAGAGAGAGCAGATGGCCTGGGGCCCTGATTAGCAGGGAACCAGGTCAACTAAGTCAAAAAACCAGCTAAACACAGGCAAAAAATCTGGGGTAACCATAGTCAGGTAGCCACCTTCCTACATAACCCCCCCCCAAACGAAAGGAGATAAGGCTATCCTTGGCCAGGTAAGCCTATATTGCCTGAGTGGCCATATAAGGAAGTACCTGCACTAGCATGGGTACCCCCTGTCTCATGGTCCACTAAGCAGTCCCTCACCCTTTGGGTATTAGAGGGCCTCCACCATAGGGAATCACTACCTTGGGTGTGTTTATGCAAAGTTAAAGGCTGGTTTGGATATGGAGTATTGAAGTTAGGCTCTACTAAGTTAGGGCTTGGCTTCCTCCAATTATCTTCCACCAGGTGTGCCTTTCTTTCTTTAACTGAGTTGCACTGTGCTCTCAGGGTCAGCCTCTGGCTACCTAAAGCTGGAGGCTGGGTCCCTCTGTTTGGCTTGCTGGAGGGACAGTTCAGGTTTGGGCCCCTTGGGTCCCAGGTTTGGCTGTGCCCAACAGAATCCATCTGTGGGAGGTCCCTAACTACTTTTAAGGGGGCTCCCTCAGGAGTTTTTAAAGTTTTCACCTTACTAGGGCTACTAGTTTTGGTGCACCTAATCTTTTGATGGGGGTGCTGTATTTGACAGGGGGCCCTCTGGGTCTCACTGTCCTTCTTGTCCTCTGCAGCCCTGGGCTGGCTAAGGCAAGGTAGAGAGGGGCAGGTTACCTGCTCCAGACTGGGTCCCACCTGAGAAGGGTCCACTGACATCAGAGGTTCTGTCAGGCTAGGCCCAACCACCTCTGGGGCAGCTCCTTCATCAGGGGTAAGATCAGTTCCCTGAGGAGGCTGATCCTGTCCTAAAGTCTGGTGAGGGGGAGATTTCTCTTCCTCCTCCATGCTCTCAGTTTGTGTGGAGTTATCCATCATTTCAGGTTTCACAACACACGTGTCAGTTTGAGTTTGGGCTGTGGCCATCACAGCCCCACCAACCTTTTCAGGAGGAGACTCAGTTTGGGTTTCTGCTGTTATCATAACAGCTTTGCTATTCTGTTCAGGAAGAGCTTTTGCTAAAGATGGGGCAGGGAGTATCTCCGCCCTACCAACCTTTTCAGGAAGGACATCTTGAATTGGGGCTGTAGCCATTACAGCCCCACTAACCTTTCCATTGGAATTTACCATTCTAGAATGGATTTCCTGTTCAACCCCAGCCCAGGCTGAGATTTCTAAATCATTACCCAGTAGACAGTCTACAGGCAAGTTTGGGGACACTGCCACTCTCTTTGGGCCAGTGACACCTCCCCAGCTGAGACTTACTACTGCCATGGGATGATTTGTTTGGATGCCATCAATGTTTATTACCTGGTATGTGGCACCAGGTAAAAGTTGCTTAGAGGGGACTATGCCATCAGCCACCATGGTGATGCTAGCCCCTGTGTCTCTAAAAGCTTCAACTCTTAAACCATTGATGATGGGTTCTTGTCTATACTTGCTCAAAGTATTTGGGCAAGCAGAGAAGTTGGCAAACCCCATGCCAGCCTCATAAACAAGATCATTGGGTGATGGGGACCTGGATAGGCCAGGGTCCACCTGATTTCCAAAAGTAAACCCACCCAGATTCCTGGGGGTGCTTCCACTTCCTGGGGGATTACTGCTGACAGTAACAGGAGGTGTTGAAGCTGGCTTTGGAGGTATATTTTCTTTATTGTTATTCTTGGGACAACAGCTGTCTGTTTTGTAATGCCCCACCTGTTTACAGGGATAACAATAGGGTTTTTTCTCAGTTGAAGAAGTGTCTTGGGACCCACCCCCATCCTTGGAGTTTTGGGGCCCTGGGGAAGTCTTTTCTTTACTTTTATCCCCACCCTTATCTTGAGGCTTGGTAGACTCCTTCTTCTGGTTACTGTCCTGATTCTTAGGCCTAATCCTGGTTCTGACCCATTTGTCTGCCTTCTTTCCCAATTCTTGGGGAGAGGTCAGATCAGAGTCTACCAGGTGCTGGTGTAAGAGCTGGTTCTGACAATTACTTAGGATCTGCTCCCTCATAATCAAATTATACAATCCTGTAAAGTCATGTACTTTGCTGCCATGTAGCCAACCCTCCAGAGCCTTAGTAGCACAATCTACAAAATCAGTCCAGTCCTGAGTCTGTGTCTTCTGGGTGTCTCTGAACTTGAACCTGTACTGTTCAGTGGTTAAGCCAAACCCATCTATCAGAACACTCTTCAGGACTTTGTAATTGTTTGCATCCTCATGTCTGACAGTGAGGAGCTTGTCCCTCCCTTTCTCTGAAAAGGAGTACCATAAGATTGCTGCCCACTGTTCCTCAGGAACCTGCTGTACCATGCAGGCTCTCTCAAGAGCAGTCATCCACTTGTGGATGTCATCCCCTTCCTTGTAGGGGGGCACAATCTTTGTCAGGTTTCTACTATCATAGGACCTGGGTTTCTCTTTAGGAATATTGCTGCCACCAGTGGCACCTAAGCCACACAATTTTTGCTCTCTTGCCAAGGCAAGTCTAGCTTGAGCCAAGGCTACCTCCTCCCTCTCTATCTGGAGTTTGACAGCCCTCATTCTGGCCCTATGTTCTAGCTTTTGAGAAGCACCCATGCTTCTCTGTGATTCTCTGGAGGCACTAGAAAGATGAGAGTCTCCTGAGGGAGATCTCACTCTTCTGTTGCCTGGGAGAATCATTTGTTGGGATCTGGGGAGGTGCTGGCCCTCTCCATTTCCCAGTAGGTCCAAGTTGGCCTGGCTAAGCCTACCAACTGGAACCTGGCTACCCTGATCCTGTACTTCTAAGTCCCCAGTATCTGAGTCCTCATCCAAGTCATCATCATCCTCCTCTTCAGGGGGATCAACTGCAGGGGGGTTCCCTCCAGTTCCTGTATCTAGGGAAGCTGCTTTTGCCCTCTCTAAGTCATCCTGTTCTAGGAGTTCTATCAGGGTCAGGCAGGTGGGGCTTCTGCCCCTTTTTAACCCTCTTGCTTTGCACAAGACAATCAAGTCTCTGCGGGTTAGTTTGTCATATCCAGAAGTTGCCTGGGTAGGGTCAACTGTCACAGGACTAGACCCTGAGGCCTTTCCTGTGTCGGACATGGTTACTAGTGAGGTGTAAGTGGTGCACTTACCTACACTAAGTGTTTTCCTACTGGACCTTGCTAGTGAGTTGTAGTCAGGGGTGTGCTACTCCCTTCAACCTACAACTACTAAGTTCAGTAGAACTTAATATGCTAAGCTTTTGATTTTATATGTACCTAGAGGTACTTGATGTGATCTTTCAATTTGATATAAAGATTGCAATGGTAAAACAACAGCAAGCTCAAATCCGCACCGCTGCTCACCAATGTGAGAAGTTGGCCTGGTAGGGGATGTTTCCAATTCTGGAACCACCTACTACCTGACCAAACAATCCCCTTATGGTGTCTGGTTGTAAGTCAACCTTATTAGACAAGCTATCCTAGTGGTAGCATGGACTAAGCAGCCTAAAGGCTTAACTTAAGAGGTCGTGTTAAGCGAGCTGTTTTACCACATACAATCCTGTAATACCAAATGAAAGGACACCACACAAGTATATATTATAAAAATATATGTGTTTATTACTAAAAACAATCCCCAGTATTCTTTATGAATAAAGGGGCACAAGCGTTAAATCAAAAGCACTGTTTAAACATACAAAGTTGCACAATTATGGATGAGGGCAGGGGGCCACTCAAACCATATACTAAACAAGTGGTATAAGAGAGGCCACTCGAACAGTGGTTAGGCCTAGGGCCTAGGGAATCGCTGGGAGCAGTCAGGACCAGCAATGCTGAAGTCGGGAATGGCCCTCGGGATTCGGGAGATGTGCGGAAAGCGCACGCATGCACCAATGTTAACCAATGGTGCGTAAAAGTCAAATAGTTAAAGTTTAAGGACACTTCCGCTGAACCTAGAGGAACAAAACTTAACACACAGACCCTAGAGGTGTGCACCAGTGTGGGAACACCGGCGGAGCAAAGTTACCTCACCCACAGGAAGTGGGTGCACAGGGTCGAAGTGGCGTCGGGTTTTGACACGCAGGCTCTTGGTGCTTGAAGCTGAAAGGGCTGCAGGCAGGGTGAAGACGAAGTGTCCGGTGGAGTCCAAGGGGGGACTCAAATTGTAGAGTACCTGAAAGCAGAGGGGACAGAGTCTGGGTCACTCAGCAGTGACCAGGGTGGAACCAGGACGGAACCAGGCAATGTCGGGCGCAATCAGGTGGTCGTCGAGGCGCTTCTCTTCGCTGTCACGTGGGCTCTGGGGCATCTGCGACGTCCAGGAGCAGGTCACGATCTGTCCCACGCAGGCTCTCACCGTCGGTGCAGTCGGCTTCCGGTTTGGAGCAAACAAGCCTTGGTAAGAGCAATCCACGCGGGATTAGAAGATGGCGTCTCACTCGGACCAGGAAGGCCAGAGTCGGAGCTCCCTTTCAGGGGAGCTGGTGTGGATCTGGAGCAACCAGAATCACGAGTCTTCTTTTGTAGTTCGTCGGCACAGGGACCACAAGCCAGCTGGCAAGTGACCGGGCCAACGCGTTGAGCCAAATCGTGCCAAAGGGCCCCACGCAGCACTCGTCGAGTGTGGAGGGCTGAACTTCGGCTCAGGAGTAGCTCAGGGTGGGGGCTTCTCAAACCCCGGTGTACAGCTTCGAGGGTCACTCGTGGGCTGCACGGTCAGCGTCTCGTGGTCACTTCAAGATGGCGTGCCCCACGCTTCCGGTCGCCTCCACGGGTCTCAGCTTTGCAGGGACTGTGGATCGGGCTGTTAGAAGCTGGGCAGGCTTGATCTCGTCGATCTCAGTCGCTCGAGTTCCGGCGGGAACTGCAACCAAGTAGACGTCGAGGGCTGGATGGTGCCTGCTGCTGCAGGGTGGTCACTCCTTGACCACAAGGGAGATTCTTCGGGCTTCCACGTTGAGATGGAGGGCGAAGGGTCCAGAATATCGTTTCAAATGTTTCTTCCAGGAAATCTGATGTGCATTGGCACTGCTCCCACTCTTATTCGAATCTGGTGGGCGTGATTACCTGCTAGGTCCCCTCCTATGGGTGGGACCCAGGAAGTGGGTGGATACACCCCCTTCCTTTGATCCAGGCCGCCCTGGCACGAGGGCTGGAGTGCCCCAGAACCGGTTTGGCCGGATTATGCAAGGGGCAGCCTTGTGCGCCCCAGGCAGTGTCTGGTTTCTTTCAAACCTCCCTGCTACAATACACTATCTCCTGTCTGGAGGGCGGTGACACCCTCCTGTGACAGGAAACCCTTTGTCCAGGACCCCCTTGACTGGGTTTCGGTCAGCTCCAGGGGTCCAGACATTTGTCTGTGGCAGAGGCATCCATTTTGTGGATCCTAAGGTCTTTGGAGAAATCAACCGCATTAAAGCAAAGTAACATGTCTTACCCCTCTAGAGGGGTGGAATGCCATCCCCGTCGCCAGAACTGGCGAGGGGATGGTATTCCAAAGCGTATGACACCTTACACGACATGTTTTGATAAAGCCAAACCAGAGTTGCTAAATAACCGCGAGGATTATAAGGCACTTAATAGTATATGGTATGGCATTATCCTGAAACAGCTTAGGGATTTGTTCCCGACGGCTGCAGACAGGCTCAGCTCATGCTAGAGCTCCATCTCACATAAAAACCATGCACCCAGCCTCCAGGATTGGTGAGGCCTGTCTATAGGAGTGGCTCACAGGTTTACATGTGTCCAGATATAGGTTTAGACATAGGTATACTATATCTAAGCAAGGGGTGTGTACACCACCTTACCCCAGCTGAGTGATCAGCCAGTTGTGTCAATTTAAGAACCAGCCAGGGGTGGCAAAAGATATGCTGCAGCCCCTGGTAGGCCTTAGTGGCTCCTGTGCCCTGTGCACCTATAGTGCATTCTACAGGGGCTGACAAGGAGTCCATTTCCAATTGGTATGTACCTAGGGTACATGGAATCCATTTTACAGAGAGAGCAGATGGCCTGGGGCCCTGATTAGCAGGGAACCAGGTCAACTAAGTCAAAAAACCAGCTAAACACAGGCAAAAAATCTGGGGTAACCATAGTCAGGTAGCCACCTTCCTACAGTGTCTGGTTGTAAGTCAACCTTATTAGACAAGCTATCCTAGGGGTAGCATGGACTAAGCAGCCTAAAGGCTTAACTTAAGAGGTCGTGTTAAGCGAGCTGTTTTACCACATACAATCCTGTAATACCAAATGAAAGGACACCACACAAGTATATATTATAAAAATATATGTGTTTATTACTAAAAACAATCCCCAGTATTCTTTATGAATAAAGGGGCACGAGCGTTAAATCAAAAGCACTGTTTAAACATACAAGTTGCACAATTATGGATGAGGGCGGGGGGCCACTCAAACCATATACTAAACAAGTGGTATAAGAGAGGCCACTCGAACAGTGGTTAGGCCTAGGGCCTAGGGAATCGCTGGGAGCAGTCAGGACAAGCAATGCTGAAGTCGGGAATGGCCCTCGGGATTCGGGAGATGTGCGGAAAGCGCACGCATGCACCAATGTTAACCAATGGTGCGTAAAAGTCAAATAGTTAAAGTTTAAGGACACTTCCGCTGAACCTAGAGGAACAAAACTTAACACACAGACCCTAGAGGTGTGCACCAGTGTGGGAACACCGGCGGAGCAAAGTTACCTCACCCACAGGAAGTGGGTGCACAGGGTCGAAGTGGCGTCGGGTTTTGACACGCAGGCTCTTGGTGCTTGGAGCTGAAAGGGCTGCAGGCAGGGTGAAGACGAAGTGTCCGGTGGAGTCCAAGGGTGGACTCAAGTTGTAGAGTACCTGAAAGCAGAGGGGACAGAGTCTGGGTCACTCAGCAGTGACCAGGGTGGAACCAGGACGGAACCAGGCAATGTCGGGCGCAATCAGGTGGTCGTCGAGGAGCTTCTCTCCGCTGTCACGTGGGCTCTGGGGCATCTGCGACGTCCAGGAGCAGGTCACGATCTGTCCCACGCAGGCTCTCACCGTCGGT
Organism: Lissotriton helveticus; assembly: GCF_964261635.1. Lineage (NCBI taxonomy): Eukaryota > Metazoa > Chordata > Amphibia > Caudata > Salamandridae > Lissotriton > Lissotriton helveticus. The sequence continues at coordinate 38,880 of NW_027611879.1, read as the reverse complement.
GCAGTCGGCTTCAAGTTTGGAGCAAACAAGCCTTGGTAAGAGCAATCCACGCAGGATCGGAAGATTGCTTCTCACTCGGACCAGGAAGGTCAGAGTCGGGGCTCCTTTTCAGGGGAGCTGGTGTGGATCTGGAGCAACCAGATTCACGAGTCTTCTTAGGTAGTTCGTCGGCACAGGGACCACAAGCCAGCTGGCAAGTGACCGGGCCAACGCGTTGAGCCAAATCGTGCCAAAGGGCCCCACCCAGCACTCGTCGAGTGTGGAGGGCTGAACTTCGGCTCAGGAGTAGCTCAGGGTGGGGGCTTCTCAAACCCCGGTGCACAGCTTCGAGGGTCACTCGTGAGCTGCGCGGTCAGCGTCTCGTGGTCACTTCAAGATGGCGTGCCCCACACTTCCGGTCGCCTCCACGGGTCTCAGCTTTGCAGGGACTGTGGATCGGGCTGTTAGAAGCTGGGCAGGCTTGATCTCGTTGATCTCAGTCGCTCGAGTTCCGGCGGGAACTGCAACTAAGTAGACGTCGAGGGCTGGATGGTGCCTGCTGCTGCAGGGTGGTCACTCCTTGACCACAAGGGAGATTCTTCGGGCTTCCACGTTGAGATGGAGGGCGAAGGGTCCAGAATATCGTTTCAAATGTTTCTTCCAGGAAATCTGATGTGCATTGGCACTGCTCCCACTCTTATTCGAATCTGGTGGGCGTGATTACCTGCTAGGTCCCCTCCTATGGGTGGGACCCAGGAAGTGGGTGGATACACCCCCTTCCTTTGATCCAGGCCGCCCTGGCACGAGGGCTGGAGTGCCCCAGAACCGGTTTGGCCGGATTATGCAAGGGGCAGCCTTGTGCGCCCCAGGCAGTGTCTGGTTTCTTTCAAACCTCCCTGCTACAATACACTATCTCCTGTCTGGAGGGCGGTGACACCCTCCTGTGACAGGAAACCCTTTGTCCAGGACCCCCTTGACTGGGTTTCGGTCAGCTCCAGGGGTCCAGACATTTGTCTGTGGCAGAGGCATCCATTTTGTGGATCTTAAGGCCTTTGGAGAAATCAACCGCATTAAAGTGAAGTAACATGTCTTACCCCTCTAGAGGGGTGGAATGCCATCCCCGTCGCCAGAACTGGCGAGGGGATGGTATTCCAAAGCGTATGACACCTTACACGACATGTTTTGATAAAGCCAAACCAGAGTTGCTAAATAACCGCGAGGATTATAAGGCACTTAATAGTATATGGTATGGCCTTATCCTGAAACAGCTTAGGGATTTGTTCCCGACGGCTGCAGACAGGCTCAGCTCATGCTAGAGCTCCATCTCACATAAAAACCATGCACCCAGCCTCCAGGATTGATGAGGCCTTCTATAGGAGTGGCTCACAGGTTTACATGTGTCCAGATATAGGTTTAGATATAGGTATACTATACCTAAGCAAGGGGTGTGTACACCACCTTACCCCAGCTGAGTGATCAGCCAGTTGTGTCAATTTAAGAACCAGCCAGGGGTGGCAAAAGATATGCTGCAGCCCCTGGTAGGCCTTAGTGGCCCCTATGCCCTGTGCACCTATAGTGCATTCTACAGGGGCTGACAAGGAGTCCATTTCCAATTGGTATTGTGAGAAGTTGGCCTGGTAGGGGATGTTTCCAATTCTGGAACCACCTACTACCTGACCAAACAATCCCCTTATGGTGTCTGGTTGTAAGTCAACCTTATTAGACAAGCTATCCTAGGGGTAGCATGGACTAAGCAGCCTAAAGGCTTAACTTAAGAGGTCGTGTTAAGCGAGCTGTTTTACCACATACAATCCTGTAATACCAAATGAAAGGACACCACACAAGTATATATTATAAAAATATATGTGTTTATTACTAAAAACAATCCCCAGTATTCTTTATGAATAAAGGGGCACAAGCGTTAAATCAAAAGCACTGTTTAAACATACAAGTTGCACAATTATGGATGAGGGCGGGGGGCCACTCAAACCATATACTAAACAAGTGGTATAAGAGAGGCCACTCGAACAGTGGTTAGGCCTAGGGCCTAGGGAATCGCTGGGAGCAGTCAGGACAAGCAATGCTGAAGTCGGGAATGGCCCTCGGGATTCGGGAGATGTGCGGAAAGCGCACGCATGCACCAATGTTAACCAATGGTGCGTAAAAGTCAAATAGTTAAAGTTTAAGGACACTTCCGCTGAACCTAGAGGAACAAAACTTAACACACAGACCCTAGAGGTGTGCACCAGTGTGGGAACACCGGCGGAGCAAAGTTACCTCACCCACAGGAAGTGGGTGCACAGGGTCGAAGTGGCGTCGGGTTTTGACACGCAGGCTCTTGGTGCTTGAAGCTGAAAGGGCTGCAGGCAGGGTGAAGACGAAGTGTCCGGTGGAGTCCAAGAGTGGACTCAAGTTGTAGAGTACCTGAAAGCAGAGGGGACAGAGTCTGGGTCACTCAGCAGTGACCAGGGTGGAACCAGGACGGAACCAGGCAATGTCGGGCGCAATCCGGTGGTCGTCGAGGCGCTTCTCTTCGCTGTCACGTGGGCTCTGGGGCATCTGCGACGTCCAGGAGCAGGTCACGATCTGTCCCACGCAGGCTCTCACCGTCGGTGCAGTCGGCTTCCGGTTTGGAGCAAACAAGCCTTGGTAAGAGCAATCCACGCGGGATTGGAAGATGGCGTCTCACTCGGACCAGGAAGGTCAGAGTCGGGGCTCCCTTTCAGGGGAGCTGGTGTGGATCTGGAGCAACCAGATTCACGGGTCTTCTTTTGTAGTTCGTCGGCACAGGGACCACAAGCCAGCTGGCAAGTGACCGGGCCAACGCGTTGAGCCAAATCGTGCCAAAGGGCCCCACGCAGCACTCGTCGAGTGTGGAGGGCTGAACTTCGGCTCAGGAGTAGCTCAGGGTGGGGGCTTCTCAAACCCCGGTGTACAGCTTCGAGGGTCACTCGTGGGCTGCACGGTCAGCGTCTCGTGGTCACTTCAAGATGGCGTGCCCCACGCTTCCGGTCGCCTCCACGGGTCTCAGCTTTGCAGGGACTGTGGATCGGGCTGTTAGAAGCTGGGCAGGCTTGATCTCGTCGATCTCAGTCGCTCGAGTTCCGGCGGGAACTGCAACCAAGTAGACGTCGAGGGCTGGATGGTGCCTGCTGCTGCAGGGTGGTCACTCCTTGACCACAAGGGAGATTCTTCGGGCTTCCACGTTGAGATGGAGGGCGAAGGGTCCAGAATATCGTTTCAAATGTTTCTTCCAGGAAATCTGATGTGCATTGGCACTGCTCCCACTCTTATTCGAATCTGGTGGGCGTGATTACCTGCTAGGTCCCCTCCTATGGGTGGGACCCAGGAAGTGGGTGGATACACCCCCTTCCTTTGATCCAGGCCGCCCTGGCACGAGGGCTGGAGTGCCCCAGAACCGGTTTGGCCGGATTATGCAAGGGGCAGCCTTGTGCGCCCCAGGCAGTGTCTGGTTTCTTTCAAACCTCCCTGCTACAATACACTATCTCCTGTCTGGAGGGCGGTGACACCCTCCTGTGACAGGAAACCCTTTGTCCAGGACCCCCTTGACTGGGTTTCGGTCAGCTCCAGGGGTCCAGACATTTGTCTGTGGCAGAGGCATCCATTTTGTGGATCTTAAGGCCTTTGGAGAAATCAACCGCATTAAAGTGAAGTAACATGTCTTACCCCTCTAGAGGGGTGGAATGCCATCCCCGTCGCCAGAACTGGCGAGGGGATGGTATTCCAAAGCGTATGACACCTTACACGACATGTTTTGATAAAGCCAAACCAGAGTTGCTAAATAACCGCGAGGATTATAAGGCACTTAATAGTATATGGTATGGCATTATCCTGAAACAGCTTAGGGATTTGTTCCCGACGGCTGCAGACAGGCTCAGCTCATGCTAGAGCTCCATCTCACATAAAAACCAAGCACCCAGCCTCCAGGATTGGTGAGGCCTGTCTATAGGAGTGGCTCACAGGTTTACATGTGTCCAGATATAGGTTTAGACATAGGTATACTATATCTAAGCAAGGGGTGTGTACACCACCTTACCCCAGCTGAGTGATCAGCCAGTTGTGTCAATTTAAGAACCAGCCAGGGGTGGCAAAAGATATGCTGCAGCCCCTGGTAGGCCTTAGTGGCTCCTGGGCCCTGTGCACCTATAGTGCATTCTACAGGGGCTGACAAGGAGTCCATTTCCAATTGGTATGTGCCTATAGCACATGTGTCATTAATTTAGTGAGAGAACAGCAGGCTGGGGGTCTGATCAGCAGGCCCACAGCCTCAGTAGTCGAAAACCAGTGAAGCAAAAAGCAAAAATTTGGGGTGACCATAGGATAGCAGACCCTACTCTCCTACAGGTATGTACCTAGGGTACATGGAATCCATTTTACAGAGAGAGCAGATGGCCTGGGGCCCTGATTAGCAGGGAACCAGGTCAACTAAGTCAAAAAACCAGCTAAACACAGGCAAAAAATCTGGGGTAACCATAGTCAGGTAGCCACCTTCCTACATAACCCCCCCCCAAACGAAAGGAGATAAGGCTATCCTTGGCCAGGTAAGCCTATATTGCCTGAGTGGCCATATAAGGAAGTACCTGCACTAGCATGGGTACCCCCTGTCTCATGGTCCACTAAGCAGTCCCTCACCCTTTGGGTATTAGAGGGTCTCCACCATAGGGAATCACTACCTTGGGTGTGTTTATGCAAAGTTAAAGGCTGGTTTGGATATGGAGTATTGAAGCGAGGCTCTACTAATTTAGGGCTTAGCTTCCTCCAATTATCTTCCACCATGTGTGCCTTTCTCTCTTTAACTGAGTTGCACTGTGCTCTCAGGGTCAACCTCTGGCTACCTAAGGCTGGAGGCTGGGTCCCTCTGTTTGGCTTGCTGGAGGGACAGTTCAGGTTTGGGCCCCTTGGGTCCCAGGTTTGGCTGTGCCCAACAGAATCCATCTGTGGGAGGTCCCTAACTGTTTTTAAGGGGGCTCCCTCAGGAGTTTTTAAAGTTTTCACCTTACTAGGGCTACTAGTTTTGGTGCACCTAATCTTTTGATGGGGGTGCTTTATTTGACAGGGGGCCCTCTGGGTCTCACTGTCCTTCTTGTCCTCTGCAGCCCTGGGCTGGCTAAGGCAAGGTAGAGAGGGGCAGGTTACCTGCTCCAGACTGGGTCCCACCTGAGAAGGGTCCACTGACATCAGAGGTTCTGTCAGGCTAGGCCCAACCACCTCTGGGGCAGCTCCTTCATCAGGGGTAAGATCAGTTCCCTGAGGAGGCTGATCCTGTCCTAAAGTCTGGTGAGGGGGAGATTTCTCTTCCTCCTCCATGCTCTCAGTTTGTGTGGAGTTATCCATCATTTCAGGTTTCACAACACACATGTCAGTTTGAGTTTGGGCTGTGGCCATCACAGCCCCACCAACCTTTTCAGGAGGAGACTCAGTTTGGGTTTCTGCTGTTATCATAACAGCTTTGCTATTCTGTTCAGGAAGAGCTTTTACTAAAGATGGGGCAGAGAGTTTCTCAGCCCTACCAACCTTTTCAGGAAGGACATCTTGGATTGGGGCTGTAGCCAGTACAGCCTCACTAACCTTTCCATGGGAATTCACCATTCTAGAATGGGTTTCCTGTTCAACCTCAGCCCAGGCTGAGATTTCTAAATCATTACCCAGTAGACAGTCCACAGGCAAGTTTGGTGACACTGCCACTCTCTTTGGGCCAGTGACACCTCCCCAGCTGAGACTTACTACTGCCATGGGATGATTTGTTTGGATGCCATCAATGTTTATTACCTGGTATGTGGCACCAGGTAAAAGTTGCTTAGAGGGGACTATGCCATCAGCCACCATGGTGATGCTAGCCCCTGTGTCTCTAAAAGCTTCAACTCTTAAACCATTGATGATGGGTTCTTGTCTATACTTGCTCAAAGTATTTGGGCAAGCAGAGAAGTTGGCAAACCCCATGCCAGCCTCATAAACAAGATCATTGGGTGATGGGGACCTGGATAGGCCAGGGTCCACCTGATTTCCAAAAGTAAACCCACCCAGATTCCTGGGTGTGCTTCCACTTCCTGGGGGATTACTGCTGACAGTAACAGGAGGTGTTGAAGCTGGCTTTGGAGGTATATTTTCTTTATTGTTATTCTTGGGACAACAGCTGTCTGTTTTGTAATGCCCCACCTGTTTACAGGGATAACAATAGGGCTTTTTCTCAGTTGAAGAAGTGTCTTGGGACCCACCCCCATCCTTGGAGTTTTGGGGCCCTGGGGAAGTCTTTTCTTTATTTTTATCCCCCCCTTATCTTGAGGCTTGGTAGACTCCTTCTTCTGGTTACTGTCCTGATTCTTAGGCCTAATCCTGGTTCTGACCCATTTGTCTGCCTTCTTTCCCAATTCTTGGGGAGAGGTCAGATCAGAGTCTACCAGGTGCTGGTGTAAGAGCTGGTTCTGACAATTACTTAGGATCTGCTCCCTCATAATCAAATTATACAATCCTGTAAAGTCATGTACTTTGCTGCCATGTAGCCAACCCTCCAGAGCCTTAGTAGCACAATCTACAAAATCAGTCCAGTCCTGAGTCTGTGTCTTCTGGGTATCTCTGAACTTCAACCTGTACTGTTCAGTGGTTAAGCCAAACCCATCTATCAGAACACTCTTCAGGACTTTGTAATTGTTTGCATCCTCATGTCTGACAGTGAGGAGCTTATCTCTCCCTTTCTCTGAAAAGGAGTACCATAAGATTGCTGCCCACTGTTCCTCAGGAACCTGCTGTACCATGCAGGCTCTCTCAAGAGCAGTTATCCACTTGTGGATGTCATCCCCTTCCTTGTAGGGGGGCACAATCTTTGTCAGGTTTCTACTATCATAGGACCTGGGTTTCTCTTTAGGAATATTGCTGCCACCAGTGGCATCTAAGCCACACGATTTTTGCTCTCTTGCCAAGGCAAGTTTAGCTTGAGCTAAGGTAAGCTTAGCTTGACTCAGGGCTACCTCCTCTCTCTCTATCTGGAGTCTGACAGCCCTCATTCTAGCCCTATGCTCAGCTTTCTGAGAAGCAGTCATGCCTCTCTCTGATTCTCTGGAGGCACTAGAAAGATGAGAGTCCCCTGAGGGAGATCTCACTCTTCTGTTGCCTGGGAGAATCACATGTTGGGTTCTGGGGAGGTGCTGGCCCTCTCCATTCCCCAGTAGGTCCAAGTTGGCCTGGCTAAGCCTACCAACTGGAACCTGGCTACCCTGATCCTGTACTCCTAAGTCCTCAACATCTGAGTCCTCATCCAAGTCATCATCATCCTCCTCTTCAAGGGGATCAACTGCAGGGGGGTTCCCTCCAGTTCCTGTATCTAGGGAAGCTGCTTTTGCCTTCTCTAAGTCATCCTGTTCTAGGATTTCTACCAGGATTAGGCAGGTGGGGCTTCTGCCCCTTTTTAACCCTCTTGCTTTGCACAAGGCAATCAAGTCTCTGCGGGTTAGTTTGTCATATCCAAAAGTTGCCTGGGTAGGGTCAACTGTCACAGGACTAGACCCTGAGGCCTTTCCTGTGTCAGACATGGTTACTAGTGAGGTGTAAGTGGTGCACTTACCTACACTAAGTGTTTTCCTACTGGACCTTGCTAGTGAGTTGTAGTCAGGGGTGTGCTACTCCCTTCAACCTACAACTACTAAGTTCAGTAGAACTTAATATGCTAAGCTTTTGATTTTATATGTACCTAGAGGTACTTGATGTGATCTTTCAATTTGATATAAAGATTGCAATGGTAAAACAACAGCAAGCTCAAATCCGCACCGCTGCTCACCAATGTGAGAAGTTGGCCTGGTAGGGGATGTTTCCAATTCTGGAACCACCTACTACCTGACCAAACAATCCCTTATGGTGTCTGGTTGTAAGTCAACCTTATTAGACAAGCTATCCTAGGGGTAGCATGGACTAAGCAGCCTAAAGGCTTAACTTAAGAGGTCGTGTTAAGCGAGCTGTTTTACCACATACAATCCTGTAATACCAAATGAAAGGACACCACACAAGTATATATTATAAAAATATATGTGTTTATTACTAAAAACAATCCCCAGTATTCTTTATGAATAAAGGGGCACGAGCGTTAAATCAAAAGCACTGTTTAAACATACAAGTTGCACAATTATGGATGAGGGCGGGGGGCCACTCAAACCATATACTAAACAAGTGGTATAAGAGAGGCCACTCGAACAGTGGTTAGGCCTAGGGCCTAGGGAATCGCTGGGAGCAGTCAGGACAAGCAATGCTGAAGTCGGGAATGGCCCTCGGGATTCGGGAGATGTGCGGAAAGCGCACGCATGCACCAATGTTAACCAATGGTGCGTAAAAGTCAAATAGTTAAAGTTTAAGGACACTTCCGCTGAACCTAGAGGAACAAAACTTAACACACAGACCCTAGAGGTGTGCACCAGTGTGGGAACACCGGCGGAGCAAAGTTACCTCACCCACAGGAAGTGGGTGCACAGGGTCGAAGTGGCGTCGGGTTTTGACACGCAGGCTCTTGGTGCTTGGAGCTGAAAGGGCTGCAGGCAGGGTGAAGACGAAGTGTCCGGTGGAGTCCAAGGGTGGACTCAAGTTGTAGAGTACCTGAAAGCAGAGGGGACAGAGTCTGGGTCACTCAGCAGTGACCAGGGTGGAACCAGGACGGAACCAGGCAATGTCGGGCGCAATCAGGTGGTCGTCGAGGAGCTTCTCTCCGCTGTCACGTGGGCTCTGGGGCATCTGCGACGTCCAGGAGCAGGTCACGATCTGTCCCACGCAGGCTCTCACCGTCGGTGCAGTCGGCTTCAAGTTTGGAGCAAACAAGCCTTGGTAAGAGCAATCCACGCAGGATCGGAAGATTGCTTCTCACTCAGACCAGGAAGGTCAGAGTCGGGGCTCCTTTTCAGGGGAGCTGGTGTGGATCTGGAGCAACCAGATTCATGAGTCTTCTTAGGTAGTTCGTCGGCACAGGGACCACAAGCCAGCTGGCAAGTGACCGGGCCAACGCGTTGAGCCAAATCGTGCCAAAGGGCCCCACGCAGCACTCGTCGAGTGTGGAGGGCTGAACTTCGGCTCAGGAGTAGCTCAGGGTGGGGGCTTCTCAAACCCCGGTGCACAGCTTCGAGGGTCACTCGTGGGCTGCGCGGTCAGCGTCTCGTGGTCACTTCAAGATGGCGTGCCCCACACTTCCGGTCGCCTCCACGGGTCTCAGCTTTGCAGGGACTGTGGATCGGGCTGTTAGAAGCTGGGCAGGCTTGATCTCGTCGATCTCAGTCGCTCGAGTTCCGGCGGGAACTGCAACTAAGTAGACGTCGAGGGCTGGATGGTGCCTGCTGCTGCAGGGTGGTCACTCCTTGACCACAAGGGAGATTCTTCGGGCTTCCACGTTGAGATGGAGGGCGAAGGGTCCAGAATATCGTTTCAAATGTTTCTTCCAGGAAATCTGATGTGCATTGGCACTGCTCCCACTCTTATTCGAATCTGGTGGGCGTGATTACCTGCTAGGTCCCCTCCTATGGGTGGGACCCAGGAAGTGGGTGGATACACCCCCTTCCTTTGATCCAGGCCGCCCTGGCACGAGGGCTGGAGTGCCCCAGAACCGGTTTGGCCGGATTATGCAAGGGGCAGCCTTGTGCGCCCCAGGCAGTGTCTGGTTTCTTTCAAACCTCCCTGCTACAATACACTATCTCCTGTCTGGAGGGCGGTGACACCCTCCTGTGACAGGAAACCCTTTGTCCAGGACCCCCTTGACTGGGTTTCGGTCAGCTCCAGGGGTCCAGACATTTGTCTGTGGCAGAGGCATCCATTTTGTGGATCTTAAGGCCTTTGGAGAAATCAACCGCATTAAAGTGAAGTAACATGTCTTACCCCTCTAGAGGGGTGGAATGCCATCCCCGTCGCCAGAACTGGCGAGGGGATGGTATTCCAAAGCGTATGACACCTTACACGACATGTTTTGATAAAGCCAAACCAGAGTTGCTAAATAACCGCGAGGATTATAAGGCACTTAATAGTATATGGTATGGCCTTATCCTGAAACAGCTTAGGGATTTGTTCCCGACGGCTGCAGACAGGCTCAGCTCATGCTAGAGCTCCATCTCACATAAAAACCATGCACCCAGCCTCCAGGATTGATGAGGCCTTCTATAGGAGTGGCTCACAGGTTTACATGTGTCCAGATATAGGTTTAGATATAGGTATACTATACCTAAGCAAGGGGTGTGTACACCACCTTACCCCAGCTGAGTGATGCCAGTTGTGTCAATTTAAGAACCAGCCAGGGGTGGCAAAAGATATGCTGCAGCCCCTGGTAGGCCTTAGTGGCCCCTATGCCCTGTGCACCTATAGTGCATTCTACAGGGGCTGACAAGGAGTCCATTTCCAATTGGTATGTACCTAGGGTACATGGAATCCATTTTACAGAGAGAGCAGATGGCCTGGGGCCCTGATTAGCAGGGAACCAGGTCAACTAAGTCAAAAAAACAGCTAAACACAGGCAAAAAATCTGGGGTAACCATAGTCAGGTAGCCACCTTCCTACACTGTGGGTGAGGTAACTTTGCTCCGCCGGTGTTCCCACACTGGTGCACACCTCTAGGGTCTGTGTGTTAAGTTTTGTTCCTCTAGGTTCAGCGGAAGTGTCCTTAAACTTTAACTCTTTGACTTTTACGCACCATTGGTTAACATTGGTGCATGCGTGCGCTTTCCGCACATCTCCCGAATCCCGAGGGCCATTCCCGACTTCAGCATTGCTTGTCCTGACTGCTCCCAGCGATTCCCTAGGCCCTAGGCCTAACCACTGTTCGAGTGGCCTCTCTTATACCACTTGTTTAGTATATGGTTTGAGTGGCCACCCGCCCTCATCCATAATTGTGCAACTTGTATGTTTAAACAGTGCTTTTGATTTAACGCTTGTGCCCCTTTATTCATAAAGAATACTGGGGATTGTTTTTAGTAATAAACACATATATTTTTATAATATATACTTGTGTGGTGTCCTTTCATTTGGTATTACAGGATTGTATGTGGTAAAACAGCTCGCTTAACACGACCTCTTAAGTTAAGCCTTTAGGCTGCTTAGTCCATGCTACCCCTAGGATAGCTTGTCTAATAAGGTTGACTTACAACCAGACACCATAAGGGATTGTTTGGTCAGGTAGTAGGTGGTTCCAGAATTGGAAACATCCCCTACCAGGCCAACTTCTCACATTGGTGAGCAGCGGTGCGGATTTGAGCTTGCTGTTGTTTTACCATTGCAATCTTTATATCAAATTGAAAGATCGCATCAAGTACCTCTAGGTACATATAAAATCAAAAGCTTAGCATATTAAGTTCTACTGAACTTAGTAGTTGTAGGTTGAAGGGAGTAGCACACCCCTGACTACAACTCACTAGCAAGGTCCAGTAGGAAAACACTTAGTGTAGGTAAGTGCACCACTTACACATCACTAGTAACCATGTCTGACACAGGAAAGGCCTCAGGGTCTAGTCCTGTGACAGTTGACCCTACCCAGGCAACTTTTGGATATGACAAACTAACCCGCAGAGACTTGATTGCCTTGTGCAAAGCAAGAGGGTTAAAAAGGGGCAGAAGCCCCACCTGCCTAATCCTGGTAGAAATCCTAGAACAGGATGACTTAGAGAAGGCAAAAGCAGCTTCCCTAGATACAGGAACTGGAGGGAACCCCCCTGCAGTTGATCCCCTTGAAGAGGAGGATGATGATGACTTGGATGAGGACTCAGATGTTGAGGACTTAGGAGTACAGGATCAGGGTAGCCAGGTTCCAGTTGGTAGGCTTAGCCAGGCCAACTTGGACCTACTGGGGAATGGAGAGGGCCAGCACCTCCCCAGAACCCAACATATGATTCCCCCAGGCAACAGAAGAGTGAGATCTCCCTCAGGAGACTCTCATCTTTCTAGTGCCTCCAGGGAATCACAGAGAGGCATGAATGCTTCTCAAAAGTTAGAGCATAGGGCCAGAATGAGGGCTGTCAAACTCCAGATAGAGAGGGAGGAGGTAGCCTTGGCTCAAGCTAGACTTGCCTTGGCAAGAGAGCAGAAATTAAGTGGCTTAGATGTCACTGGTGGCAGCAATTTTCCAAGAGAAAAAGACAGGGCCTATGATAATAGAAACCTGACCAAAATTGTGCCCCCCTTTAAAGAAGGGGATGACATCCACAAATGGATGACTGCTCTTGAGAGAGCCTGCATGGTACAGCAGGTTCCTGAGAATCAGTGGGCTGCAATTTTGTGGTACTCCTTTTCTGAGAAAGGGAGGGACAGGCTCCTCACAGTTAGACCTGAGGATGCCAAAAACTACTCTGTTTTGAAGAGTGCTCTCATTGAAGGGTATGGCTTAACCACTGAGCAATACAGGTTGTTGTTCAGAGACACCCAGAAAGCACAGACTCAAGACTGGACTGATTTTGTGGAGTGTGCCACTAAGGCTTTGGAGGGTTGGTTACAGGGAAGTAAAGTTTCAGACTATACAGGATTGTACAATCTTATGATGAGAGAACAGATCCTTAATAACTGTACAAACCAGCTGTTGCATCAATACCTTATTGACTCTGATCTGACCTCTCCCCAAGAATTGGGAAAGAAGGCAGACAAATGGGTCAGAACAAGGATTAAGCAGAAACCCCAGAACCAAGGTGGTGACCAGAAGAAAACAGACCAGAAGGGTGGTAATCAGAATCAGAAAGATAAAGAAAAAGACCAGAAGTCTTCAGGCCCCCAAACTAATAGTAAGGAGGGTGGTTCCCAAACTGGTAACAAGAAGAAGAAGAACAAAGGTCCAAAGACACCTTGGTGCAATACCTGCAAATCAGTTTCACACTGGGGCAGTGAGTGCACCAAGGCAAATCCAGTTCCCACCACTACAGCTCCTAAAGCAACTGCAACCCCAAGTACAGTAAGCAGTGGTGGAACACAGTCCAAGGGTGTAGCTGGGTTGACCCTGGGTATTGAAGTAGGATCTGGCCTAGTCAGAGTCCCTACACAGGCAGTTCTCCTGTATGATGTGGACATTGAGTTGCCCACTGCAGTAAGCCCCACTAACCTGGGCAAATACAGGCAGACTCCCTTAATAAATGAGAAACTGGCTCAAGCTTACAGGGACACATGTGCTAGTGTCACCATGGTGACCCCTGGCTTTGTGGACCCTGGACAGATTGTACTAGGAGAGAGCTACCTAGTAACCAATGCAAGCAACTCCACTACCTCCCATAGTGTGGCAGTTGTGAACTTCTCCTGGGGAGGGGTTGATGGCCTAAAGAAAGTTGTGGTGAGTGCAGACCTACCAGTAGACTGTCTGTTAGGCAATGACCTTGAAAGCTCAGCATGGTCAGAAGTGGAGTACAGGACTCATGCAGAAATGCTAGGGATTTCAGAGCATGTCCTTGCCATGACAAGGGCTCAGGCTAAGAAGTGCCTTCCTGAACCAGTGGTGGATCTTGAGACAATAGACCAGCCACAGCCCAAGAGAAGGAGCAAGAGAGGAAAGGCCTCGCCTTCCACCTTGCCCCAGGTTGAGGATCAGGTTTCAGAGGAAACTGATTCTGCAGTCCAAGAGGAGACTGTCTCTGAGGAGCTTGAACCTGACCAGGTTGAGTTTCTGGGGACAGGGGGACCCTCAAGGGCAGACCTGAGGCAGGCTCAATTAGATTGCCCTTCCCTTGAACCCCTCAGACAGCAGGCTGCTGCTGAGGCTGCTGGGGATGCCCAAGGTACCCATACTGTGTATTGGGATGAGGGACTCCTTTACTCAGAGGCTAGAGCCCCCAAGCCTGGCATGACCAGGAGGTTGGTGATACCTCTGCAGTTTAGGGGATTCCTCCTTACCTTGGCCCATGATATTCCCCTTGCAGGACACTTAGGCCAGAACAAGACGTGGGACAGGCTTGTTCCACACTTTCACTGGCCTCACATGTCAGAGGATGTCAAGGAGTTTTGTCGCTCCTGTGTCACTTGCCAAGCCAGTGGTAAGTCAGGTGGCACAACAAAGGCCCCCCTAATACCACTACCTGTGGTGGGGGTCCCCTTTGAGAGAGTTGGAATTGATATTGTGGGTCCAATGGACCCCCAAACAGCATCTGGGAACAGATTCATACTGGTGGTAGTGGATCATGCCACCAGGTACCCAGAGGCTATTCCCCTAAGGACCACCACAGCACCTGTGGTGGCAAAAGCCCTCATTGCAGTTTTCTCAAGAGTGGGCTTTCCTAAGGAGGTACTATCAGATAGAGGGACAAATTTTATGTCCAGCTATCTAAAAGCAATGTGGAAGGAATGTGGAGTAAACTATAAGTTTACCACCCCATATCATCCACAATGCAATGGGCTTGTGGAGAGATTTAACAAGACCCTTAAAGGCATGATAAAAGGATTACCAGAGAAGCTCAGGCGGAAATGGGACATTCTTTTACCCTGCCTGCTCTTTGCTTACAGAGAGGTCCCACAGAAGGGGGTTGGCTACAGCCCTTTTGAACTTTTGTTTGGCCACCCTGTGAGAGGTCCATTGTGTTTGGTGAAGGAAGGATGGGAGTTACCTCTCAAAAAGCCCAAACTAGACATAGTGGACTATGTACTTGGTCTCCGCTCCAGGATGGCTGAGTACATGGAAAGAGCATCCAAAAACCTGGAGGCCAGCCAAGAATTGCAGAAAGCTTGGCATGACCAAAAGGCTGTGCTGGTAGAGTTCCAACCAGGACAGAAGGTATGGGTACTGGAGCCAGTGGCTCCAGCAGCACTCCAAGACAAATGGAGTGGACCCTATCCTATTATTGAGAAGAAAGGGGAAGTCACCTACTTGGTAGACTTTGGAACACCCAGGAGCCCTCACAGGGTAATCCATGTGAATCGCTTGAAAGCATTTGTAGACAGGGAGGACATGAGCTTGCTCATGGCCACAGATGGGGAACAGGAGGAAGAGAGTGACCCTCTCCCAGACCTGCTTTCTCAGAACCCTGATGATGGTTCAGTTGATGGAGTAGCCTTGGCAGGCAGCCTCACTGACCAGCAACAGAGGGACTGCAGACAAGTTTTGCAGGCTCACAGGCAAATGTTTTCACTCACACCCAGCCAAACTGACTGGTGTACCCATGTTGTGGACACTGGTGACAGTCTGCCTGTCAAGAATAAGATCTACAGGCAACCTGATCATGTCAGGGATTGCATCAAGGCTGAGGTGCAAAAGATGTTGGAGCTTGGAGTGATTGAGCCATCAGAGAGCCCATGGGCCAGCCCAGTAGTCCTGGTGCCAAAACCTCATACCCAAGATGGTAAGAGAGAAATGAGGTTTTGCGTGGATTACAGGGGCCTCAATGCTGTCACTAGGACCGATGCTCACCCCATTCCAAGAGCAGATGAGCTCATTGACAGATTGGCTTCTGCCAAGTTTCTGAGCACATTTGATCTGACAGCTGGCTACTGGCAAATCAGACTAGCTGAGGAGTCAAAAGCCAAAACAGCATTCTCTACCCCTAGTGGACATTATCAGTTTGTGGTAATGCCCTTTGGTTTGAAGAATGCACCTGCCACTTTCCAAAGGTTGGTGAACCAAGTCCTTACTGGGTTGGATGACTTTTGTGCAGCTTATCTGGATGATATTGCTGTCTTTAGCTCCACCTGGGAGGATCACCTGATCCACCTGAAGAAAGTTTTGGAGGCCCTGCAAAAGGCAGGCCTAACTATCAAGGCCACAAAGTGCCAGATAGGGCAGAGTAAGGTTGTATACCTGGGCCACCTAGTAGGTGGAGGCCAGGTTCAGCCACTGGAAAGCAAAATCCAGGCCATACAGGACTGGGCTTCTCCAGTTACCCAGACACAAGTCAGAGCCTTCTTGGGCCTGACTGGGTATTACAGAAAGTTTGTGAAAAACTATGGGTCTATAGTGACACCATTAAATGACTTGACATCCAAGAAGATGCCAAAAAAGGTTCAGTGGACAGTTAGCTGTCAGAAGGCATTTGAAGACCTGAAGAAGGCCATGTGCTCTGCACCTATCCTAAAGAGTCCTGACTACTCCAAACAGTTCATTGTTCAGACAGATGCTTCTGAGTTGGGGGTGGGAGCTGTACTCTCACAACTTAATCAAGATGGTCAAGACCAGCCAATTGCTTTCATTAGCAGGAGGCTAACCCCAAGAGAAAAACGTTGGTCAGCCATTGAGAGGGAGGCCTTTGCTGTGGTTTGGGCATTAAAGAAGTTGAGGTCCTACTTGTTTGGAACTCACTTCCTGGTGCAAACAGACCATAAGCCCCTCTTATGGCTTAATCAGATGAAGGGTGAAAATCCCAAACTGCTCAGGTGGTCCATTTCCCTACAGGGGATGGACTTTACAGTGGAGCACCGCCCAGGGACTGACCATGGTAATGCAGATGGTCTCTCCAGGTACTTCCACTTAGAACATGAAGACTTATCTGGTCAAGGTTAGTTTAATGTCCCTGCGTTTGGGGGGGGGGTTGTGTAGGAGAGTAGGGTCTGCTATCCTATGGTCACCCCAAATTTTTGCTTTTTGCTTCACTGGTTTTCGACTACTGAGGCTGTGGGCCTGCTGATCAGACCCCCAGCCTGCTGTTCTCTCACTAAATTAATGACACATTGTGAGAAGTTGGCCTGGTAGGGGATGTTTCCAATTCTGGAACCACCTACTACCTGACCAAACAATCCCTTATGGTGTCTGGTTGTAAGTCAACCTTATTAGACAAGCTATCCTAGGGGTAGCATGGACTAAGCAGCCTAAAGGCTTAACTTAAGAGGTCGTGTTAAGCGAGCTGTTTTACCACATACAATCCTGTAATACCAAATGAAAGGACACCACACAAGTATATATTATAAAAATATATGTGTTTATTACTAAAAACAATCCCCAGTATTCTTTATGAATAAAGGGGCACAAGCGTTAAATCAAAAAGCACTGTTTAAACATACAAGTTGCACAATTATGGATGAGGGCGGGGGGCCACTCAAACCATATACTAAACAAGTGGTATAAGAGAGGCCACTCGAACAGTGGTTAGGCCTAGGGCCTAGGGAATCGCTGGGAGCAGTCAGGACAAGCAATGCTGAAGTCGGGAATGGCCCTCGGGATTCGGGAGATGTGCGGAAAGCGCACGCATGCACCAATGTTAACCAATGGTGCGTAAAAGTCAAAGAGTTAAAGTTTAAGGACACTTCCGCTGAACCTAGAGGAACAAAACTTAACACACAGACCCTAGAGGTGTGCACCAGTGTGGGAACACCGGCGGAGCAAAGTTACCTCACCCACAGGAAGTGGGTGCACAGGGTCGAAGTGGCGTCGGGTTTTGACACGCAGGCTCTTGGTGCTTGAAGCTGAAAGGGCTGCAGGCAGGGTGAAGACGAAGTGTCCGGTGGAGTCCAAGGGTGGACTCAAGTTGTAGAGTACCTGAAAGCAGAGGGGACAGAGTCTGGGTCACTCAGCAGTGACCAGGGTGGAACCAGGACGGAACCAGGCAATGTCGGGCGCAATCAGGTGGTCGTCGAGGAGCTTCTCTCCGCTGTCACGTGGGCTCTGGGGCATCTGCGACGTCCAGGAGCAGGTCACGATCTGTCCCACGCAGGCTCTCACCGTCGGTGCAGTCGGCTTCAGGTTTGGAGCAAACAAGCCTTGGTAAGAGCAATCCACGCAGGATCGGAAGATTGCTTCTCACTCGGACCAGGAAGGTCAGAGTCGGGGCTCCTTTTCAGGGGAGCTGGTGTGGATCTGGAGCAACCAGATTCACGAGTCTTCTTCGGTAGTTCGTCGGCACAGGGACCACAAGCCAGCTGGCGAGTGACCGGGCCAACGCGTTGAGCCAAATCGTGCCAAAGGGCCCCACGCAGCACTCGTCGAGTGTGGAGGGCTGAACTTCGGCTCAGGAGTAGCTCAGGGTGGGGGCTTCTCAAACCCCGGTGCACAGCTTCGAGGGTCACTCGTGGGCTGCACGGTCAGCGTCTCGTGGTCACTTCAAGATGGCGTGCCCCACGCTTCCGGTCGCCTCCACGGGTCTCAGCTTTGCAGGGACTGTGGATCGGGCTGTTAGAAGCTGGGCAGGCTTGATCTCGTCGATCTCAGTCGCTCGAGTTCCGGCGGGAACTGCAACTAAGTAGACGTCGAGGGCTGGATGGTGCCTGCTGCTGCAGGGTGGTCACTCCTTGACCACAAGGGAGATTCTTCGGGCTTCCACGTTGAGATGGAGGGCGAAGGGTCCAGAATATCGTTTCAAATGTTTCTTCCAGGAAAATCTGATGTGCATTGGCACTGCTCCCACTCTTATTCGAATCTGGTGGGCGTGATTACCTGCTAGGTCCCCTCCTATGGGTGGGACCCAGGAAGTGGGTGGATACACCCCCTTCCTTTGATCCAGGCCGCCCTGGCACGAGGGCTGGAGTGCCCCAGAACCGGTTTGGCCGGATTATGCAAGGGGCAGCCTTGTGCGCCCCAGGCAGTGTCTGGTTTCTTTCAAACCTCCCTGCTACAATACACTATCTCCTGTCTGGAGGGCGGTGACACCCTCCTGTGACAGGAAACCCTTTGTCCAGGACCCCCTTGACTGGGTTTCGGTCAGCTCCAGGGGTCCAGACATTTGTCTGTGGCAGAGGCATCCATTTTGTGGATCTTAAGGCCTTTGGAGAAATCAACCGCATTAAAGTGAAGTAACATGTCTTACCCCTCTAGAGGGGTGGAATGCCATCCCCGTCGCCAGAACTGGCGAGGGGATGGTATTCCAAAGCGTATGACACCTTACACGACATGTTTTGATAAAGCCAAACCAGAGTTGCTAAATAACCGCGAGGATTATAAGGCACTTAATAGTATATGGTATGGCATTATCCTGAAACAGCTTAGGGATTTGTTCCCGACGGCTGCAGACAGGCTCAGCTCATGCTAGAGCTCCATCTCACATAAAAACCATGCACCCAGCCCCCAGGATTGGTGAGGCCTGTCTATAGGAGTGGCTCACAGGTTTACATGTGTCCAGATATAGGTTTAGACATAGGTATACTATATCTAAGCAAGGGGTGTGTACACCACATTACCCCAGCTGAGTGATCAGCCAGTTGTGTCAATTTAAGAACCAGCCAGGGGTGGCAAAAGATATGCTGCAGCCCCTGGTAGGCCTTAGTGGCTCCTGTGCCCTGTGCACCTATAGTGCTTTCTACAGGGGCTGACAAGGAGTCCATTTCCAATTGGTATGTGCCTATAGCACATGTGTCATTAATTTAGTGAGAGAACAGCAGGCTGGGGGTCTGATCAGCAGGCCCACAGCCTCAGTAGTCGAAAACCAGTGAAGCAAAAAGCAAAAAGTTGGGGTGACCATAGGATAGCAGACCCTACTCTCCTACACAACCCCCCCCCAAACGCAGGGACATTAAACTAACCTTGACCAGATAAGTCTTCATGTTCTAAGTGGAAGTACCTGGAGAGACCATCTGCATTACCATGGTCAGTCCCTGGGCGGTGCTCCACTGTAAAGTCCATCCCCTGTAGGGAAATGGACCACCTGAGCAGTTTGGGATTTTCACCCTTCATCTGATTAAGCCATAAGAGGGGCTTATGGTCTGTTTGCACCAGGAAGTGAGTTCCAAACAAGTAGGACCTCAACTTCTTTAATGCACAAACCACAGCAAAGGCCTCCCTCTCAATGGCTGACCAACGTTTTTCTCTTGGGGTTAGCCTCCTGCTAATGAAAGCAATTGGCTGGTCTTGACCATCTTGATTAAGTTGTGAGAGTACAGCTCCCACCCCCAACTCAGAAGCATCTGTCTGAACAATGAACTGTTTGGAGTAGTCAGGACTCTTTAGGATAGGTGCAGAGCACATGGCCTTCTTCAGGTCTTCAAATGCCTTCTGACAGCTAACTGTCCACTGAACCTTTTTTGGCATCTTCTTGGATGTCAAGTCATTTAATGGTGTCACTATAGACCCATAGTTTTTCACAAACTTTCTGTAATACCCAGTCAGGCCCAAGAAGGCTCTGACTTGTGTCTGGGTAACTGGAGGAGCCCAGTCCTGTATGGCCTGGATTTTGCTTTCCAGTGGCTGAACCTGGCCTCCACCTACTAGGTGGCCCAGGTATACAACCTTACTCTGCCCTATCTGGCACTTTGTGGCCTTGATAGTTAGGCCTGCCTTTTGCAGGGCCTCCAAAACTTTCTTCAGGTGGATCAGGTGATCCTCCCAGGTGGAGCTAAAGACAGCAATATCATCCAGATAAGCTGCACAAAAGTCATCCAACCCAGTAAGGACTTGGTTCACCAACCTTTGGAAAGTGGCAGGTGCATTCTTCAAACCAAAGGGCATTACCACAAACTGATAATGCCCACTAGGGGTAGAGAATGCTGTCTTGGCCTTTGACTCCTCAGCTAGTCTGATTTGCCAGTAGCCAGCTGTCAGATCAAATGTGCTCAGAAACTTGGCAGAAGCCAATCTGTCAATGAGCTCATCTGCTCTTGGAATGGGGTGAGCATCTGTCCTAGTGACAGCATTGAGGCCCCTGTAATCCACGCAAAACCTCATTTCTCTCTTACCATCTTGGGTATGAGGTTTTGGCACCAGGGCTACTGGGCTGGCCCATGGGCTCTCTGATGGCTCAATCACTCCAAGCTCCAACATCTTTTGCACCTCAGCCTTGATGCAATCCCTGACATGATCAGGTTGCCTGTAGATCTTATTCTTGACAGGCAGACTGTCACCAGTGTCCACAACATGGGTACACCAGTCAGTTTGGCTGGGTGTGAGTGAAAACATTTGCCTGTGAGCCTGCAAAACTTGTCTGCAGTCCCTCTGTTGCTGGTCAGTGAGGCTGCCTGCCAAGGCTACTCCATCAACTGAACCATCATCAGGGTTCTGGGAAAGCAGGTCTGGGAGAGGGTCACTCTCTTCCTCCTGTTCCCCATCTGTGGCCATGAGCAAGCTCATGTCCTCCCTGTCTACAAATGCCTTCAAGCGATTCACATGGATTACCCTGTGAGGGCTCCTGGGTGTTCCAAAGTCTACCAAGTAGGTGACTTCCCCTTTCTTCTCAATAATAGGATAGGGTCCACTCCATTTGTCTTGGAGTGCTGCTGGAGCCACTGGCTCCAGTACCCATACCTTCTGTCCTGGTTGGAACTCTACCAGTACAGCCTTTTGGTCATGCCAAGCTTTCTGCAATTCTTGGCTGGCCTCCAGGTTTTTGGATGCTCTTTCCATGTACTCAGCCATCCTGGAGCGGAGACCAAGTACATAGTCCACTATGTCTAGTTTGGGCTTTTTGAGAGGTAACTCCCATCCTTCCTTCACCAAACACAATGGACCTCTCACAGGGTGGCCAAACAAAAGTTCAAAAGGGCTGTAGCCAACCCCCTTCTGTGGGACCTCTCTGTAAGCAAAGAGCAGGCAGGGTAAAAGAATGTCCCATTTCCGCCTGAGCTTCTCTGGTAATCCTTTTATCATGCCTTTAAGGGTCTTGTTAAATCTCTCCACAAGCCCATTGCATTGTGGATGATATGGGGTGGTAAACTTATAGTTTACTCCACATTCCTTCCACATTGCTTTTAGATAGCTGGACATAAAGTTTGTCCCTCTATCTGATAGTACCTCCTTAGGAAAGCCCACTCTTGAGAAAACTGCAATGAGGGCTTTTGCCACCACAGGTGCTGTGGTGGTCCTTAGGGGAATAGCCTCTGGGTACCTGGTGGCATGATCCACTACCACCAGTATGAATCTGTTCCCAGATGCTGTTTGGGGGTCCATTGGACCCACAATATCAATTCCAACTCTTTCAAAGGGGACCCCCACCACAGGTAGTGGTATTAGGGGGGCCTTTGTTGTGCCACCTGACTTACCACTGGCTTGGCAAGTGACACAGGAGCGACAAAACTCCTTGACATCCTCTGACATGTGAGGCCAGTGAAAGTGTGGAACAAGCCTGTCCCACGTCTTGTTCTGGCCTAAGTGTCCTGCAAGGGGAATATCATGGGCCAAGGTAAGGAGGAATCCCCTAAACTGCAGAGGTATCACCAACCTCCTGGTCATGCCAGGCTTGGGGGCTCTAGCCTCTGAGTAAAGGAGTCCCTCATCCCAATACACAGTATGGGTACCTTGGGCATCCCCAGCAGCCTCAGCAGCAGCCTGCTGTCTGAGGGGTTCAAGGGAAGGGCAATCTAATTGAGCCTGCCTCAGGTCTGCCCTTGAGGGTCCCCCTGTCCCCAGAAACTCAACCTGGTCAGGTTCAAGCTCCTCAGAGACAGTCTCCTCTTGGACTGCAGAATCAGTTTCCTCTGAAACCTGATCCTCAACCTGGGGCAAGGTGGAAGGCGAGGCCTTTCCTCTCTTGCTCCTTCTCTTGGGCTGTGGCTGGTCTATTGTCTCAAGATCCACCACTGGTTCAGGAAGGCACTTCTTAGCCTGAGCCCTTGTCATGGCAAGGACATGCTCTGAAATCCCTAGCATTTCTGCATGAGTCCTGTACTCCACTTCTGACCATGCTGAGCTTTCAAGGTCATTGCCTAACAGACAGTCTACTGGTAGGTCTGCACTCACCACAACTTTCTTTAGGCCATCAACCCCTCCCCAGGAGAAGTTCACAACTGCCACACTATGGGAGGTAGTGGAGTTGCTTGCATTGGTTACTAGGTAGCTCTCTCCTAGTACAATCTGTCCAGGGTCCACAAAGCCAGGGGTCACCATGGTGACACTAGCACATGTGTCCCTGTAAGCTTGAGCCAGTTTCTCATTTATTAAGGGAGTCTGCCTGTATTTGCCCAGGTTAGTGGGGCTTATTGCAGTGGGCAACTCAATGTCCACATCATACAGGAGAACTGCCTGTGTAGGGACTCTGACTAGGCCAGATCCTACTTCAATACCCAGGGTCAACCCAGCTACACCCTTGGACTGTGTTCCACCACTGCTTACTGTACTTGGGGTTGCAGTTGCTTTAGGAGCTGTAGTGGTGGGAACTGGATTTGCCTTGGTGCACTCACTGCCCCAGTGTGAAACTGATTTGCAGGTATTGCACCAAGGTGTCTTTGGACCTTTGTTCTTCTTCTTCTTGTTACCAGTTTGGGAACCACCCTCCTTACTATTAGTTTGGGGGCCTGAAGACTTCTGGTCTTTTTCTTTATCTTTCTGATTCTGATTACCACCCTTCTGGTCTGTTTTCTTCTGGTCACCACCTTGGTTCTGGGGTTTCTGCTTAATCCTTGTTCTGACCCATTTGTCTGCCTTCTTTCCCAATTCTTGGGGAGAGGTCAGATCAGAGTCAATAAGGTATTGATGCAACAGCTGGTTTGTACAGTTATTAAGGATCTGTTCTCTCATCATAAGATTGTACAATCCTGTATAGTCTGAAACTTTACTTCCCTGCAACCAACCCTCCAAAGCCTTAGTGGCACACTCCACAAAATCAGTCCAGTCTTGAGTCTGTGCTTTCTGGGTGTCTCTGAACAACAACCTGTATTGCTCAGTGGTTAGGCCATACCCTTCAATGAGAGCACTCTTCAAAACAGAGTAGTTTTTGGCATCCTCAGGTCTAACTGTGAGGAGCCTGTCCCTCCCTTTCTCAGAAAAGGAGTACCACAAAATTGCAGCCCACTGATTCTCAGGAACCTGCTGTACCATGCAGGCTCTCTCAAGAGCAGTCATCCATTTGTGGATGTCATCCCCTTCTTTAAAGGGGGGCACAATTTTGGTCAGGTTTCTATTATCATAGGCCCTGTCTTTTTCTCTTGGAAAATTGCTGCCACCAGTGACATCTAAGCCACTTAATTTCTGCTCTCTTGCCAAGGCAAGTCTAGCTTGAGCCAAGGCTACCTCCTCCCTCTCTATCTGGAGTTTGACAGCCCTCATTCTGGCCCTATGCTCTAACTTTTGAGAAGCATTCATGCCTCTCTGTGATTCTCTGGAGGCACTAGAAAGATGAGAGTCCCCTGAGGGAGATCTCACTCTTCTGTTGCCTGGGAGAATCGTATGTTGGGTTCTGGGGAGGTGCTGGCCCTCTCCATTCCCCAGTAGGTCCAAGTTGGCCTGGCTAAGCCTACCAACTGGAACCTGGCTACCCTGATCCTGTACTTCTAAGTCCCCAACATCTGAGTCCTCATCCAAGTCATCATCATCCTCCTCTTCAAGGGGATCAACTGCAGGGGGGTTCCCTCCAGTTCCTGTATCTAGGGAAGCCTCTTTTGCCTTCTCTAAGTCATCCTGTTCTAGGATTTCTACCAGGATTAGGCAGGTGGGGCTTCTGCCCCTTTTTAACCCTCTTGCTTTGCACAAGGCAATCAAGTCTCTGCGGGTTAGTTTGTCATATCCAAAAGTTGCCTGGGTAGGGTCAACTGTCACAGGACTAGACCCTGAGGCCTTTCCTGTGTCAGACATGGTTACTAGTGAGGTGTAAGTGGTGCACTTACCTACACTAAGTGTTTTCCTACTGGACCTTGCTAGTGAGTTGTAGTCAGGGGTGTGCTACTCCCTTCAACCTACAACTACTAAGTTCAGTAGAACTTAATATGCTAAGCTTTTGATTTTATATGTACCTAGAGGTACTTGATGTGATCTTTCAATTTGATATAAAGATTGCAATGGTAAAACAACAGCAAGCTCAAATCCGCACCGCTGCTCACCAATGTGAGAAGTTGGCCTGGTAGGGGATGTTTCCAATTCTGGAACCACCTACTACCTGACCAAACAATCCCTTATGGTGTCTGGTTGTAAGTCAACCTTATTAGACAAGCTATCCTAGGGGTAGCATGGACTAAGCAGCCTAAAGGCTTAACTTAAGAGGTCGTGTTAAGCGAGCTGTTTTACCACATACAATCCTGTAATACCAAATGAAAGGACACCACACAAGTATATATTATAAAAATATATGTGTTTATTACTAAAAACAATCCCCAGTATTCTTTATGAATAAAGGGGCACAAGCGTTAAATCAAAAAGCACTGTTTAAACATACAAGTTGCACAATTATGGATGAGGGCGGGGGGCCACTCAAACCATATACTAAACAAGTGGTATAAGAGAGGCCACTCGAACAGTGGTTAGGCCTAGGGCCTAGGGAATCGCTGGGAGCAGTCAGGACAAGCAATGCTGAAGTCGGGAATGGCCCTCGGGATTCGGGAGATGTGCGGAAAGCGCACGCATGCACCAATGTTAACCAATGGTGCGTAAAAGTCAAAGAGTTAAAGTTTAAGGACACTTCCGCTGAACCTAGAGGAACAAAACTTAACACACAGACCCTAGAGGTGTGCACCAGTGTGGGAACACCGGCGGAGCAAAGTTACCTCACCCACAGGAAGTGGGTGCACAGGGTCGAAGTGGCGTCGGGTTTTGACACGCAGGCTCTTGGTGCTTGAAGCTGAAAGGGCTGCAGGCAGGGTGAAGACGAAGTGTCCGGTGGAGTCCAAGGGTGGACTCAAGTTGTAGAGTACCTGAAAGCAGAGGGGACAGAGTCTGGGTCACTCAGCAGTGACCAGGGTGGAACCAGGACGGAACCAGGCAATGTCGGGCGCAATCAGGTGGTCGTCGAGGAGCTTCTCTCCGCTGTCACGTGGGCTCTGGGGCATCTGCGACGTCCAGGAGCAGGTCACGATCTGTCCCACGCAGGCTCTCACCGTCGGTGCAGTCGGCTTCAGGTTTGGAGCAAACAAGCCTTGGTAAGAGCAATCCACGCAGGATCGGAAGATTGCTTCTCACTCGGACCAGGAAGGTCAGAGTCGGGGCTCCTTTTCAGGGGAGCTGGTGTGGATCTGGAGCAACCAGATTCACGAGTCTTCTTTGGTAGTTCGTCGGCACAGGGACCACAAGCCAGCTGGCGAGTGACCGGGCCAACGCGTTGAGCCAAATCGTGCCAAAGGGCCCCACGCAGCACTCGTCGAGTGTGGAGGGCTGAACTTCGGCTCAGGAGTAGCTCAGGGTGGGGGCTTCTCAAACCCCGGTGCACAGCTTCGAGGGTCACTCGTGGGCTGCACGGTCAGCGTCTCGTGGTCACTTCAAGATGGCGTGCCCCACGCTTCCGGTCGCCTCCACGGGTCTCAGCTTTGCAGGGACTGTGGATCGGGCTGTTAGAAGCTGGGCAGGCTTGATCTCGTCGATCTCAGTCGCTCGAGTTCCGGCGGGAACTGCAACTAAGTAGACGTCGAGGGCTGGATGGTGCCTGCTGCTGCAGGGTGGTCACTCCTTGACCACAATGGAGATTCTTCGGGCTTCCACGTTGAGATGGAGGGCGAAGGGTCCAGAATATCGTTTCAAATGTTTCTTCCAGGAAAATCTGATGTGCATTGGCACTGCTCCCACTCTTATTCGAATCTGGTGGGCGTGATTACCTGCTAGGTCCCCTCCTATGGGTGGGACCCAGGAAGTGGGTGGATACACCCCCTTCCTTTGATCCAGGCCGCCCTGGCACGAGGGCTGGAGTGCCCCAGAACCGGTTTGGCCGGATTATGCAAGGGGCAGCCTTGTGCGCCCCAGGCAGTGTCTGGTTTCTTTCAAACCTCCCTGCTACAATACACTATCTCCTGTCTGGAGGGCGGTGACACCCTCCTGTGACAGGAAACCCTTTGTCCAGGACCCCCTTGACTGGGTTTCGGTCAGCTCCAGGGGTCCAGACATTTGTCTGTGGCAGAGGCATCCATTTTGTGGATCTTAAGGCCTTTGGAGAAATCAACCGCATTAAAGTGAAGTAACATGTCTTACCCCTCTAGAGGGGTGGAATGCCATCCCCGTCGCCAGAACTGGCGAGGGGATGGTATTCCAAAGCGTATGACACCTTACACGACATGTTTTGATAAAGCCAAACCAGAGTTGCTAAATAACCGCGAGGATTATAAGGCACTTAATAGTATATGGTATGGCATTATCCTGAAACAGCTTAGGGATTTGTTCCCGACGGCTGCAGACAGGCTCAGCTCATGCTAGAGCTCCATCTCACATAAAAACCATGCACCCAGCCCCCAGGATTGGTGAGGCCTGTCTATAGGAGTGGCTCACAGGTTTACATGTGTCCAGATATAGGTTTAGACATAGGTATACTATATCTAAGCAAGGGGTGTGTACACCACCTTACCCCAGCTGAGTGATCAGCCAGTTGTGTCAATTTAAGAACCAGCCAGGGGTGGCAAAAGATATGCTGCAGCCCCTGGTAGGCCTTAGTGGCTCCTGTGCCCTGTGCACCTATAGTGCTTTCTACAGGGGCTGACAAGGAGTCCATTTCCAATTGGTATGTGCCTATAGCACATGTGTCATTAATTTAGTGAGAGAACAGCAGGCTGGGGGTCTGATCAGCAGGCCCACAGCCTCAGTAGTCGAAAACCAGTGAAGCAAAAAGCAAAAAGTTGGGGTGACCATAGGATAGCAGACCCTACTCTCCTACACACATGTGCTATAGGCACATACCAATTGGAAATGGACTCCTTGTCAGCCCCTGTAGAATGCACTATAGGTGCACAGGGCACAGGAGCCACTAAGGCCTACCAGGGGCTGCAGCATATCTTTTGCCACCCCTGGCTGGTTCTTAAATTGACACAACTGGCTGATCACTCAGCTGGGGTAAGGTGGTGTACACACCCCTTGCTTAGATATAGTATACCTATGTCTAAACCTATATCTGGACACATGTAAACCTGTGAGCCACTCCTATAGACAGGCCTCACCAATCCTGGAGGCTGGGTGCATGGTTTTTATGTGAGATGGAGCTCTAGCATGAGCTGAGCCTGTCTGCAGCCGTCGGGAACAAATCCCTAAGCTGTTTCAGGATAATGCTGTGAGAAGTTGGCCTGGTAGGGGATGTTTCAAATTCTGGAACCACCTACTACCTGACCAAACCATCCCTTATGGTGTCTGGTTGTAAGTCAACCTTATTAGACAAGCTATCCTAGGGGTAGCATGGACTAAGCAGCCTAAAGGCTTAACTTAAGAGGTCGTGTTAAGCGAGCTGTTTTACCACATACAATCCTGTAATACCAAATGAAAGGACACCACACAAGTATATATTATAAAAATATATGTGTTTATTACTAAAAACAATCCCCAGTATTCTTTATGAATAAAGGGGCACAAGCGTTAAATCAAAAGCACTGTTTAAACATACAAGTTGCACAATTATGGATGAGGGCGGGGGGCCACTCAAACCATATACTAAACAAGTGGTATAAGAGAGGCCACTCGAACAGTGGTTAGGCCTAGTGTGAGAAGTTGGCCTGGTAGGGGATGTTTCCAATTCTGGAACCACCTACTACCTGACCAAACAATCCCCTTATGGTGTCTGGTTGTAAGTCAACCTTATTAGACAAGCTATCCTAGTGGTAGCATGGACTAAGCAGCCTAAAGGCTTAACTTAAGAGGTCGTGTTAAGCGAGCTGTTTTACCACATACAATCCTGTAATACCAAATGAAAGGACACCACACAAGTATATATTATAAAAATATATGTGTTTATTACTAAAAACAATCCCCAGTATTCTTTATGAATAAAGGGGCACAAGCGTTAAATCAAAAGCACTGTTTAAACATACAAAGTTGCACAATTATGGATGAGGGCAGGGGGCCACTCAAACCATATACTAAACAAGTGGTATAAGAGAGGCCACTCGAACAGTGGTTAGGCCTAGGGCCTAGGGAATCGCTGGGAGCAGTCAGGACAAGCAATGCTGAAGTCGGGAATGGCCCTCGGGATTCGGGAGATGTGCGGAAAGCGCACGCATGCACCAATGTTAACCAATGGTGCGTAAAAGTCAAATAGTTAAAGTTTAAGGACACTTCCGCTGAACCTAGAGGAACAAAACTTAACACACAGACCCTAGAGGTGTGCACCAGTGTGGGAACACCGGCGGAGCAAAGTTACCTCACCCACAGGAAGTGGGTGCACAGGGTCGAAGTGGCGTCGGGTTTTGACACGCAGGCTCTTGGTGCTTGAAGCTGAAAGGGCTGCAGGCAGGGTGAAGACGAAGTGTCCGGTGGAGTCCAAGGGTGGACTCAAGTTGTAGAGTACCTGAAAGCAGAGGGGACAGAGTCTGGGTCACTCAGCAGTGACCAGGGTGGAACCAGGACGGAACCAGGCAATGTCGGGCGCAATCAGGTGGTCGTCGAGGCGCTTCTCTTCGCTGTCACGTGGGCTCTGGGGCATCTGCGACGTCCAGGAGCAGGTCACGATCTGTCCCACGCAGGCTCTCACCGTCGGTGCAGTCGGCTTCCGGTTTGGAGCAAACAAGCCTTGGTAAGAGCAATCCACGCGGGATTGGAAGATGGCGTCTCACTCGGACCAGGAAGGTCAGAGTCGGGGCTCCCTTTCAGGGGAGCTGGTGTGGATCTGGAGCAACCAGAATCACGAGTCTTCTTTTGTAGTTTGTCGGCACAGGGACCACAAGCCAGCTGGCAAGTGACCGGGCCAACGCGTTGAGCCAAATCGTGCCAAAGGGCCCCACGCAGCACTCGTCGAGTGTGGAGGGCTGAACTTCGGCTCAGGAGTAGCTCAGGGTGGGGGCTTCTCAAACCCCGGTGTACAGCTTCGAGGGTCACTCGTGGGCTGCACGGTCAGCGTCTCGTGGTCACTTCAAGATGGCGTGCCCCACGCTTCCGGTCGCCTCCACGGGTCTCAGCTTTGCAGGGACTGTGGATCGGGCTGTTAGAAGCTGGGCAGGCTTGATCTCGTCGATCTCAGTCGCTCGAGTTCCGGCGGGAACTGCAACTAAGTAGACGTCGAGGGCTGGATGGTGCCTGCTGCTGCAGGGTGGTCACTCCTTGACCACAAGGGAGATTCTTCGGGCTTCCACGTTGAGATGGAGGGCGAAGGGTCCAGAATATCGTTTCAAATGTTTCTTCCAGGAAATCTGATGTGCATTGGCACTGCTCCCACTCTTATTCGAATCTGGTGGGCGTGATTACCTGCTAGGTCCCCTCCTATGGGTGGGACCCAGGAAGTGGGTGGATACACCCCCTTCCTTTGATCCAGGCCGCCCTGGCACGAGGGCTGGAGTGCCCCAGAACCGGTTTGGCCGGATTATGCAAGGGGCAGCCTTGTGCGCCCCAGGCAGTGTCTGGTTTCTTTCAAACCTCCCTGCTACAATACACTATCTCCTGTCTGGAGGGCGGTGACACCCTCCTGTGACAGGAAACCCTTTGTCCAGGACCCCCTTGACTGGGTTTCGGTCAGCTCCAGGGGTCCAGACATTTGTCTGTGGCAGAGGCATCCATTTTGTGGATCTTAAGGCCTTTGGAGAAATCAACCGCATTAAAGTGAAGTAACATGTCTTACCCCTCTAGAGGGGTGGAATGCCATCCCCGTCGCCAGAACTGGCGAGGGGATGGTATTCCAAAGCGTATGACACCTTACACGACATGTTTTGATAAAGCCAAACCAGAGTTGCTAAATAACCGCGAGGATTATAAGGCACTTAATAGTATATGGTATGGCATTATCCTGAAACAGCTTAGGGATTTGTTCCCGACGGCTGCAGACAGGCTCAGCTCATGCTAGAGCTCCATCTCACATAAAAACCAAGCACCCAGCCTCCAGGATTGGTGAGGCCTGTCTATAGGAGTGGCTCACAGGTTTACATGTGTCCAGATATAGGTTTAGACATAGGTATACTATATCTAAGCAAGGGGTGTGTACACCACCTTACCCCAGCTGAGTGATCAGCCAGTTGTGTCAATTTAAGGACCAGCCAGGGGTGGCAAAAGATATGCTGCAGCCCCTGGTAGGCCTTAGTGGCTCCTGTGCCCTGTGCACCTATAGTGCATTCTACAGGGGCTGACAAGGAGTCCATTTCCAATTGGTATGTACCTAGGGTACATGGAATCCATTTTACAGAGAGAGCAGATGGCCTGGGGCCCTGATTAGCAGGGAACCAGGTCAACTAAGTCAAAAAACCAGCTAAACACAGGCAAAAAATCTGGGGTAACCATAGTCAGGTAGCCACCTTCCTACATAACCCCCCCCCAAACGAAAGGAGATAAGGCTATCCTTGGCCAGGTAAGCCTATATTGCCTGAGTGGCCATATAAGGAAGTACCTGCACTAGCATGGGTACCCCCTGTCTCATGGTCCACTAAGCAGTCCCTCACCCTTTGGGTATTAGAGGGTCTCCACCATAGGGAATCACTACCTTGGGTGTGTTTATGCAAAGTTAAAGGCTGGTTTGGATATGGAGTGTTGAAGCGAGGCTCTACTAATTTAGGGCTTAGCTTCCTCCAATTATCTTCCACCATGGGTGCCTTTCTCTCCTTAACTGAGTTGCACTGTGCTCTCAGGGTCAACCTCTGGCTACCTAAAGCTGGAGGCTGGGTCCCTCTGTTTGGCTTGCTGGAGGGACAGTTCAGGTTTGGGCCCCTTGGGTCCCAGGTTTGGCTGTGCCCAACAGAATCCATCTGTGGGAGGTCCCTAACTGTTTTTAAGGGGGCTCCCTCAGGAGTTTTTAAAGTTTTCACCTTACTAGGGCTACTAGTTTTGGTGCACCTAATCTTTTGATGGGGGTGCTTTATTTGACAGGGGGCCCTCTGGGTCTCACTGTCCTTCTTGTCCTCTGCAGCCCTGGGCTGGCTAAGGCAAGGTAGAGAGGGGCAGGTTACCTGCTCCAGACTGGGTCCCACCTGAGAAGGGTCCACTGACATCAGAGGTTCTGTCAGGCTAGGCCCAACCACCTCTGGGGCAGTTCCTTCATCAGGGGTAAGATCAGTTCCCTGAGGAGGCTGATCCTGTCCTAAAGTCTGGTGAGGGGGAGATTTCTCTTCCTCCTCCATGCTCTCAGTTTGTGTGGAGTTATCCATCATTTCAGGTTTCACAACACACGTGTCAGTTTGAGTTTGGGCTGTGGCCATCACAGCCCCACCAACCTTTTCAGGAGGAGACTCAGTTTGGGTTTCTGCTGTTATCATAACAGCTTTGCTATTCTGTTCAGGAAGAGCTTTTGCTAAAGATGGGGCAGGGAGTATCTCCGCCCTACCAACCTTTTCAGGAAGGACATCTTGAATTGGGGCTGTAGCCATTACAGCCCCACTAACCTTTCCATTGGAATTTACCATTCTAGAATGGATTTCCTGTTCAACCCCAGCCCAGGCTGAGATTTCTAAATCATTACCCAGTAGACAGTCTACAGGCAAGTTTGGGGACACTGCCACTCTCTTTGGGCCAGTGACACCTCCCCAGCTGAGACTTACTACTGCCATGGGATGATTTGTTTGGATGCCATCAATGTTTATTACCTGGTATGTGGCACCAGGTAAAAGTTGCTTAGAGGGGACTATGCCATCAGCCACCATGGTGATGCTAGCCCCTGTGTCTCTAAAAGCTTCAACTCTTAAACCATTGATGATGGGTTCTTGTCTATACTTGCTCAAAGTATTTGGGCAAGCAGAGAAGTTGGCAAACCCCATGCCAGCCTCATAAACAAGATCATTGGGTGATGGGGACCTGGATAGGCCAGGGTCCACCTGATTTCCAAAAGTAAACCCACCCAGATTCCTGGGTGTGCTTCCACTTCCTGGGGGATTACTGCTGACAGTAACAGGAGGTGTTGAAGCTGGCTTTGGAGGTATATTTTCTTTATTGTTATTCTTGGGACAACAGCTGTCTGTTTTGTAATGCCCCACCTGTTTACAGGGATAACAATAGGGTTTTTTCTCAGTTGAAGAAGTGTCTTGGGACCCACCCCCATCCTTGGAGTTTTGGGGCCCTGGGGAAGTCTTTTCTTTACTTTTATCCCCACCCTTATCTTGAGGCTTGGTAGACTCCTTCTTCTGGTTACTGTCCTGATTCTTAGGCCTAATCCTGGTTCTGACCCATTTGTCTGCCTTCTTTCCCAATTCTTGGGGAGAGGTCAGATCAGAGTCTACCAGGTGCTGGTGTAAGAGCTGGTTCTGACAATTACTTAGGATCTGCTCCCTCATAATCAAATTATACAATCCTGTAAAGTCATGTACTTTGCTGCCATGTAGCCAACCCTCCAGAGCCTTAGTAGCACAATCTACAAAATCAGTCCAGTCCTGAGTCTGTGTCTTCTGGGTGTCTCTGAACTTGAACCTGTACTGTTCAGTGGTTAAGCCAAACCCATCTATCAGAACACTCTTCAGGACTTTGTAATTGTTTGCATCCTCATGTCTGACAGTGAGGAGCTTGTCCCTCCCTTTCTCTGAAAAGGAGTACCATAAGATTGCTGCCCACTGTTCCTCAGGAACCTGCTGTACCATGCAGGCTCTCTCAAGAGCAGTCATCCACTTGTGGATGTCATCCCCTTCCTTGTAGGGGGGCACAATCTTTGTCAGGTTTCTACTATCATAGGACCTGGGTTTCTCTTTAGGAATATTGCTGCCACCAGTGGCACCTAAGCCACACAATTTTTGCTCTCTTGCCAAGGCAAGTCTAGCTTGAGCCAAGGCTACCTCCTCCCTCTCTATCTGGAGTTTGACAGCCCTCATTCTGGCCCTATGTTCTAGCTTTTGAGAAGCACCCATGCTTCTCTGTGATTCTCTGGAGGCACTAGAAAGATGAGAGTCTCCTGAGGGAGATCTCACTCTTCTGTTGCCTGGGGGAATCATATGTTGGGTTCTGGGGAGGTGCTGGCCCTCTCCATTCCCCAGTAGGTCCAAGTTGGCCTGGCTAAGCCTACCAACTGGAACCTGGCTACCCTGATCCTGTACTTCTAAGTCCTCAACTTCTGAGTCCTCATCCAAGTCATCATCATCCTCCTCTTCAGGGGGATCAACTGCAGGGGGGTTCCCTTCAGTTCCTGTATCTAGGGAAGCTGCTTTTGCCCTCTCTAAGTCATCCTGTTCTAGGAGTCCTATCAGGGTTAGGCAGGTGGGGCTTCTGCCCCTTTTTAACCCTCTTGCTTTGCACAAGACAATCAAGTCTCTGCGGGTTAGTTTGTCATATCCAGAAGTTGCCTGGGTAGGGTCAACTGTCACAGGACTAGACCCTGAGGCCTTTCCTGTGTCGGACATGGTTACTAGTGAGGTGTAAGTGGTGCACTTACCTACACTAAGTGTTTTCCTACTGGACCTTGCTAGTGAGTTGTAGTCAGGGGTGTGCTACTCCCTTCAACCTACAACTACTAAGTTCAGTAGAACTTAATATGCTAAGCTTTTGATTTTATATGTACCTAGAGGTACTTGATGTGATCTTTCAATTTGATATAAAGATTGCAATGGTAAAACAACAGCAAGCTCAAATCCGCACCGCTGCTCACCAATGTGAGAAGTTGGCCTGGTAGGGGATGTTTCCAATTCTGGAACCACCTACTACCTGACCAAACAATCCCCTTATGGTGTCTGGTTGTAAGTCAACCTTATTAGACAAGCTATCCTAGTGGTAGCATGGACTAAGCAGCCTAAAGGCTTAACTTAAGAGGTCGTGTTAAGCGAGCTGTTTTACCACATACAATCCTGTAATACCAAATGAAAGGACACCACACAAGTATATATTATAAAAATATATGTGTTTATTACTAAAAACAATCCCCAGTATTCTTTATGAATAAAGGGGCACAAGCGTTAAATCAAAAGCACTGTTTAAACATACAAAGTTGCACAATTATGGATGAGGGCAGGGGGCCACTCAAACCATATACTAAACAAGTGGTATAAGAGAGGCCACTCGAACAGTGGTTAGGCCTAGGGCCTAGGGAATCGCTGGGAGCAGTCAGGACAAGCAATGCTGAAGTCGGGAATGGCCCTCGGGATTCGGGAGATGTGCGGAAAGCGCACGCATGCACCAATGTTAACCAATGGTGCGTAAAAGTCAAATAGTTAAAGTTTAAGGACACTTCCGCTGAACCTAGAGGAACAAAACTTAACACACAGACCCTAGAGGTGTGCACCAGTGTGGGAACACCGGCGGAGCAAAGTTACCTCACCCACAGGAAGTGGGTGCACAGGGTCGAAGTGGCGTCGGGTTTTGACACGCAGGCTCTTGGTGCTTGAAGCTGAAAGGGCTGCAGGCAGGGTGAAGACGAAGTGTCCGGTGGAGTCCAAGGGTGGACTCAAGTTGTAGAGTACCTGAAAGCAGAGGGGACAGAGTCTGGGTCACTCAGCAGTGACCAGGGTGGAACCAGGACGGAACCAGGCAATGTCGGGCGCAATCAGGTGGTCGTCGAGGCGCTTCTCTTCGCTGTCACGTGGGCTCTGGGGCATCTGCGACGTCCAGGAGCAGGTCACGATCTGTCCCACGCAGGCTCTCACCGTCGGTGCAGTCGGCTTCCGGTTTGGAGCAAACAAGCCTTGGTAAGAGCAATCCACGCGGGATTGGAAGATGGCGTCTCACTCGGACCAGGAAGGTCAGAGTCGGGGCTCCCTTTCAGGGGAGCTGGTGTGGATCTGGAGCAACCAGAATCACGAGTCTTCTTTTGTAGTTTGTCGGCACAGGGACCACAAGCCAGCTGGCAAGTGACCGGGCCAACGCGTTGAGCCAAATCGTGCCAAAGGGCCCCACGCAGCACTCGTCGAGTGTGGAGGGCTGAACTTCGGCTCAGGAGTAGCTCAGGGTGGGGGCTTCTCAAACCCCGGTGTACAGCTTCGAGGGTCACTCGTGGGCTGCACGGTCAGCGTCTCGTGGTCACTTCAAGATGGCGTGCCCCACGCTTCCGGTCGCCTCCACGGGTCTCAGCTTTGCAGGGACTGTGGATCGGGCTGTTAGAAGCTGGGCAGGCTTGATCTCGTCGATCTCAGTCGCTCGAGTTCCGGCGGGAACTGCAACTAAGTAGACGTCGAGGGCTGGATGGTGCCTGCTGCTGCAGGGTGGTCACTCCTTGACCACAAGGGAGATTCTTCGGGCTTCCACGTTGAGATGGAGGGCGAAGGGTCCAGAATATCGTTTCAAATGTTTCTTCCAGGAAATCTGATGTGCATTGGCACTGCTCCCACTCTTATTCGAATCTGGTGGGCGTGATTACCTGCTAGGTCCCCTCCTATGGGTGGGACCCAGGAAGTGGGTGGATACACCCCCTTCCTTTGATCCAGGCCGCCCTGGCACGAGGGCTGGAGTGCCCCAGAACCGGTTTGGCCGGATTATGCAAGGGGCAGCCTTGTGCGCCCCAGGCAGTGTCTGGTTTCTTTCAAACCTCCCTGCTACAATACACTATCTCCTGTCTGGAGGGCGGTGACACCCTCCTGTGACAGGAAACCCTTTGTCCAGGACCCCCTTGACTGGGTTTCGGTCAGCTCCAGGGGTCCAGACATTTGTCTGTGGCAGAGGCATCCATTTTGTGGATCTTAAGGCCTTTGGAGAAATCAACCGCATTAAAGTGAAGTAACATGTCTTACCCCTCTAGAGGGGTGGAATGCCATCCCCGTCGCCAGAACTGGCGAGGGGATGGTATTCCAAAGCGTATGACACCTTACACGACATGTTTTGATAAAGCCAAACCAGAGTTGCTAAATAACCGCGAGGATTATAAGGCACTTAATAGTATATGGTATGGCATTATCCTGAAACAGCTTAGGGATTTGTTCCCGACGGCTGCAGACAGGCTCAGCTCATGCTAGAGCTCCATCTCACATAAAAACCAAGCACCCAGCCTCCAGGATTGGTGAGGCCTGTCTATAGGAGTGGCTCACAGGTTTACATGTGTCCAGATATAGGTTTAGACATAGGTATACTATATCTAAGCAAGGGGTGTGTACACCACCTTACCCCAGCTGAGTGATCAGCCAGTTGTGTCAATTTAAGGACCAGCCAGGGGTGGCAAAAGATATGCTGCAGCCCCTGGTAGGCCTTAGTGGCTCCTGTGCCCTGTGCACCTATAGTGCATTCTACAGGGGCTGACAAGGAGTCC
Organism: Lissotriton helveticus; assembly: GCF_964261635.1. Classification (NCBI taxonomy): domain Eukaryota; kingdom Metazoa; phylum Chordata; class Amphibia; order Caudata; family Salamandridae; genus Lissotriton; species Lissotriton helveticus. The sequence goes on along the minus strand of NW_027611879.1, from coordinate 2,164 downwards.
ATTTCCAATTGGTATGTACCTAGGGTACATGGAATCCATTTTACAGAGAGAGCAGATGGCCTGGGGCCCTGATTAGCAGGGAACCAGGTCAACTAAGTCAAAAAACCAGCTAAACACAGGCAAAAAATCTGGGGTAACCATAGTCAGGTAGCCACCTTCCTACACCTAGGGCCTAGGGAATCGCTGGGAGCAGTCAGGACAAGCAATGCTGAAGTCGGGAATGGCCCTCGGGATTCGGGAGATGTGCGGAAAGCGCACGCATGCACCAATGTTAACCAATGGTGCGTAAAAGTCAAATAGTTAAAGTTTAAGGACACTTCCGCTGAACCTAGAGGAACAAAACTTAACACACAGACCCTAGAGGTGTGCACCAGTGTGGGAACACCGGCGGAGCAAAGTTACCTCACCCACAGGAAGTGGGTGCACAGGGTCGAAGTGGCGTCGGGTTTTGACACGCAGGCTCTTGGTGCTTGGAGCTGAAAGGGCTGCAGGCAGGGTGAAGACGAAGTGTCCGGTGGAGTCCAAGGGTGGACTCAAGTTGTAGAGTACCTGAAAGCAGAGGGGACAGAGTCTGGGTCACTCAGCAGTGACCAGGGTGGAACCAGGACGGAACCAGGCAATGTCGGGCGCAATCAGGTGGTCGTCGAGGAGCTTCTCTCCGCTGTCACGTGGGCTCTGGGGCATCTGCGACGTCCAGGAGCAGGTCACGATCTGTCCCACGCAGGCTCTCACCGTCGGTGCAGTCGGCTTCAAGTTTGGAGCAAACAAGCCTTGGTAAGAGCAATCCACGCAGGATCGGAAGATTGCTTCTCACTCGGACCAGGAAGGTCAGAGTCGGGGCTCCTTTTCAGGGGAGCTGATGTGGATCTGGAGCAACCAGATTCACGAGTCTTCTTAGGTAGTTCGTCGGCACAGGGACCACAAGCCAGCTGGCAAGTGACCGGGCCAACGCGTTGAGCCAAATCGTGCCAAAGGGCCCCACGCAGCACTCGTCGAGTGTGGAGGGCTGAACTTCGGCTCAGGAGTAGCTCAGGGTGGGGGCTTCTCAAACCCCGGTGCACAGCTTCGAGGGTCACTCGTGGGCTGCGCGGTCAGCGTCTCGTGGTCACTTCAAGATGGCGTGCCCCACACTTCCGGTCGCCTCCACGGGTCTCAGCTTTGCAGGGACTGTGGATCGGGCTGTTAGAAGCTGGGCAGGCTTGATCTCGTCGATCTCAGTCGCTCGAGTTCCGGCGAGAACTGCAACTAAGTAGACGTCGAGGGCTGGATGGTGCCTGCTGCTGCAGGGTGGTCACTCCTTGACCACAAGGGAGATTCTTCGGGCTTCCACGTTGAGATGGAGGGCGAAGGGTCCAGAATATCGTTTCAAATGTTTCTTCCAGGAAATCTGATGTGCATTGGCACTGCTCCCACTCTTATTCGAATCTGGTGGGCGTGATTACCTGCTAGGTCCCCTCCTATGGGTGGGACCCAGGAAGTGGGTGGATACACCCCCTTCCTTTGATCCAGGCCGCCCTGGCACGAGGGCTGGAGTGCCCCAGAACCGGTTTGGCCGGATTATGCAAGGGGCAGCCTTGTGCGCCCCAGGCAGTGTCTGGTTTCTTTCAAACCTCCCTGCTACAATACACTATCTCCTGTCTGGAGGGCGGTGACACCCTCCTGTGACAGGAAACCCTTTGTCCAGGACCCCCTTGACTGGGTTTCGGTCAGCTCCAGGGGTCCAGACATTTGTCTGTGGCAGAGGCATCCATTTTGTGGATCTTAAGGCCTTTGGAGAAATCAACCGCATTCAAGTGAAGTAACATGTCTTACCCCTCTAGAGGGGTGGAATGCCATCCCCGTCGCCAGAACTGGCGAGGGGATGGTATTCCAAAGCGTATGACACCTTACACGACATGTTTTGATAAAGCCAAACCAGAGTTGCTAAATAACCGCGAGGATTATAAGGCACTTAATAGTATATGGTATGGCATTATCCTGAAACAGCTTAGGGATTTGTTCCCGACGGCTGCAGACAGGCTCAGCTCATGCTAGAGCTCCATCTCACATAAAAACCATGCACCCAGCCTCCAGGATTGGTGAGGCCTGTCTATAGGAGTGGCTCACAGGTTTACATGTGTCCAGATATAGGTTTAGACATAGGTATACTATATCTAAGCAAGGG